>NW_016108157.1:247070-253457 GCF_001604975.1 Cebus imitator | reverse complement strand
GTGGTACATACAGATAGCAGAACAGAGAATCCTTTATCTCCCAAAATTTGTTCAAGATTCTTATTTTGCTGTACAATTCAATTTTTTTTTTTTGGGGGGGGGAATTTCACTTGGCTTCTAACACAAGAAGTCATGTTTTTCCTGCTTCCATGATGATGGAAGGCAGCTAACTCCTTCATGTAGTTTGAGCTCTTCAACAGGAAAGAGAGATTGTTTTTCTTTTCTTTCTCCTTTTTTTTTGTTACCTGCTTCTAGGTATATAGCAGTCTTTAGCCTGAGACCCACACCTAGGTAAGCAACTAAAATGGAGTTTCCCTTGGCTAAATTTAGAACAACAATCACCTGGTCTTAATTTTTCCTTACCATTACAGTATTCAGTAGTCACCTAAGTTATATGATCATTGGTTTTGCTTAACTATTTTTGTTGCTGTTTGTTTCTGTATTTTTGTTGTTGTTTTGGTCTTTTTCCCACTGGGTTTGATCAAGTCTAACTGTAAATCCAGAGGAAGTTCCAGATTCTGCAAAACAAGGCCTCTGAAGTAACTAAATTCTCACAAGAAAAAAAAGAAAAAGTGTTGACCTAAAATAGTTTATAAAAGTCTAGAGTCCTTTAAAGGAAAAAAAGCAGGCATCAGACTCCCTTTAGGAGAGAAAATTGTTTTTCCTTGGTTGGAATTCCAAGAATGTAAAAATACAGAAGTTCCTCTTGACTCTCAAACTGCTTACTTTTGTATTGTGTTATTTTTTACTGAAATAGTTATTGCAACAGAGGTTACTCTTAGGTTTTTATATTTTATTTTTTTTAAAGTTTTGGGGTACATGTGCAGAATGTGCAGGTTTGTTACGTAGGTATATATGTGCCATGATTCTGCTGCACCCATCAACTCGTCATCTACATTAGGTATATCTCCTAATGCTATCCCTCCCCTAGCCTCCACCCCCTCAAGAGTCCCAGGTGTGTGATGTGCCCCACCCTCTGTCCATGTGTTCTTATTGTTCAACTCCTACTTATGAGTGAGAAAATGCACTGTTTGGTTTTCTGTTGTTTTGTCAGTTTGCTGAGAATGATGGTGTCCAGCTTCATCTACATCCTTGTAAAGGACCTGAACTCATCCTTTTGTATGGCTGTACAGTATTCCATAGTGAGTGAGTGCCACATTTGCTTTAATCAGTCTATCATTGATGGGCACTTGGGTTCATTCCAAGTCTTTGCTATTGTGAAGAGTGCTATAATACATATATGTGTGCATGTGTCTTCATAGCAGAATGATTTATTATACTCTGGGTATATAACAAGTAATGAGATTGCTGGGTCAAATGGTATTTCTAGCTCTAGATCCTTGAGGAATCACCACACTGCCTTCTTTTATGGTTGCACCAATTTACACTCCCACCAACAGTGTAAAAGTGTTCCTATTTCTCCATATCCTCTCCAGCATCTGTTGTTTCCTGACATGCCAAGGAAGGCCATCTTGGGATGCCAAGGTGGACTGATCTCCTGAGGTTGGGAGTTTGAGACCAGCCTGACCAACAGGGAGAAACCCGTCTCTATTAAAAATGCAGTATTATCTGGGCATGGTGGCACATGCTTGTCATCTCAGCTACTTGGGAGGCTGAGGCAGGAAAATCACTTGAACCAGGAATATGGAGGTAGCAGTGAGCCAAGATCACGCCATTGCGCCCCAGCCTGGGCAACAAGAGTAAAATTCTGTCAAAAAAGGAAAAAAAAAAAGAAAGAATTGCCAACATACACTTTTGTTTGTATTTGTTAATCAAGCAGTTTCATAGTTATCCCTGCCAAGGACTATAAGGTATCAACATTTGGCATAAGGATTTCAAAACTATAAAACCAGCCCCAAACAGAATGATCTTTGCTTGTGTACTCTTTAATAAGGATGACAGTGATACTAGTTTAATAACCCAGAGACATCTTGAATTTAAAGATGCCATAACTACTCATCTATGGAGTAGGCAGTACAGTCCACATGTAGTAAGGTTTATTTTACACAATAACTGCTACTGTCTTTTTTTCAAAGTTAAACTATAAAATAAGTTCCTCCAAAGTTAGTTTGGCCTGTGCCCCAGGATTGAACAAGACAGCATCGGCAAAATATTTTTCACTGTCTCTGTTATAATTTGAAATGGTGGTCCCATAACTTTAAACAATGATAATCATGGTTTTTATAAATCTAAACTATTTAATTATATTAATCAGGTAAATGTAACAGGGTAAATACAGAGTTATCAAAACTTACAATGTAAAGTTAAATAACAGATATTTTATTATTTGAATATTTTTCAATAAAGAAAGGATGTTGCTCGTGGACTCAGGGAGAGGAGCATCACACACAGGGGACAGTTGGGGGGAGGTAGGGGAGAGACAATGGGGGGTGGCGATGCAGGGGAGGGCAGGGAGGGATAACATGGGGAGAAATACCACATGTAGTATGCACCTAAAGTAAGATAACTAATTTTTGTAAAAAAGGGTGTTGTTTTTAAAAACGTGAACTTTTTGTCTAATTCAAAATATATTAAAGGTATAAAACAAGGTAAAAGCAAATAAAAGAGATTGAAAGAAAGCACAAAAATAAAAAGATTTTGTTTTGGTAAGTAAGCTTAAAGAGAAATAATTTCATATAAGAAAAAAATGTAGTAGGATGAATTTAGTCCTGAGTAAAATAACTGGTTGTTTAAGAAACAGAGATACTGAGGACAAATCAGAAAGTCAAGCATGTTATAAACCATTTGTCTGTGTCACAGTAAGAGGATTTATTAAAAAAAAAAAACAAACTTTCATATGATTAAGTTGTCTGATTAAAGGAAAACTTTAATGTTATTTCTACAGATTAGATTTGATGTAAAAAAAAAACCCAAAAACCTTAAACATTAAATAATGGATTATAACAATGATTCAGAAGGGGTTGATTTACTCTTAATAAATTTTAAGAGACCTTAACCGAAAGTTCAACTTCTATTGTAGAGTGCTGGTTTTGGTTTTCTCTACAATTTTAAAAGGTACCTAATAGTAACAATCCCCCCTTCAATTCATTTTCAGCTAATATCAGTTTATTTTTCTTCTGAGGGTTCTGTTTACTGTGGTCTGAAGCTAGCAATATACTCTTAAAGGTCAAATGAAAATGTTTTCTTCCAACAGAATCTGTAACAACTAGAAGGTCTTTTCTTTTGCCTTTTGGTAACTGGCCTCATAGATTTTACATTTTATCAAAATAATGCCTATGTGATTCTTACTAAATTTGTTTGCACAGGAAAAACTGAGATTAGAAACAATTTTTTTTAAAATTAAGGCTATTACATCCTTATATCTTCCTATATATGCTTTAAAAATCCTTATGATACTGAGTTCCAGGGCTTTGACTCCTGATCTAAAAACACTGAGTTCCGCTAAATCTGAATCATAGAAGTCTCATCTTCAAGCCCAGTAGAAGATACCAAACAAAATAAACTGTATTCCTGAGGAGTAAGTTTATTTTGGTTGCATAAAAAGACAAAACTCATTGGTGTGCTGTATCCAGGAAACCCATCTCACATGTAAGGATACACAAAGGTTCAAAATAAAGGGATGGAGGAAGATTTACCAAGGAAATGGAGAAAAAAAAAAAGCAGGAGTTGCAATTCTCGTCTCTGATAAAATAGATTTTAAAGCAACAAAGATCAAAAGAGACAAAGAAGGACATTACATAATGGTAAAAGGATCAATGCAACAAGAAGAGCTAACGAGCCTAAATATATACGCACCCAATACAGGAGCACCCAGAAACATAAGGCAAGTTCTTAATGACTTACAAAGAGACTCAGACACCCACACAATAATAGTGGGACATTTTAACACCCCATTGTCAATATTAGACAGATAAACAGGACAGAAAATTAACAAGGATATCCAGGACTTGAACTAAGACCTGGACAAAGCAAACCTAACAGACATTTACAGAACTCTCCACTCCAAATCCAGAGAATATACATTCTTCTCAGCACCTCATCACACCAACTATACAAATGACCACGTAATTTGAAACAAATGACACCTCAGCAAATGCAAAAGAACGGGTATCATAACAAACAGTCTCTCAGAACACAGTGCAATCAAGTTAGAACTCAGAATGCAGAAACTAACTCAGAACCGCACAACTTCATGGAAACTGAACACCTGGCTCTTGATTGCTGACTGGATAAACAATGAAATGAAGGCAGAAATAAAGATGTTCTTCGAAACCAACAAAAATGAAGACACATATACCAGAATCTCTGGGACATATTTAAAGCAGACTCTAGAGGAAAATATGTAACAATAAGTGCCCACATGAGAAGGAAGGAGAGATCGAATATTGACACCCTATCATTAAATTGAAAAAGCTGGAGGAGCAAGATCAAAAACCCTCAAAACCTAGCAGAAGACAAGAAGTAACTAAGATCAGAGCAAAACTGAAGGAGAAAGAGACACAAAAAAAAGCCCTTCAGAAAATCAATATAACCAGCAGCTGGTTTTTCGAAAAGATAAACAAAATAGACAGACCACTAGTGAGATTAATAAAAAAGAAAAGACAGAATAACTAAATTGATGCAATAAAAAATGATAAAGGGAATATCACCATAGATTCCACAGAAATTGAAACCATCATCAGAGATTATTACAAACGACTCTATGCACATGAACTAGTAAACTGGGAAGAAATGGATAAATTCCTGGACACTTGCTTCCTCCCAAACCTAAACCAGGAAGAAGTCGAAACCCTGAATAGGCCAATAACAAGGTCTGAAGTTGAGGCAGCAGTTAAGAGCTTACCCCCAAAAAAAGCCCATGTCCTGACGGGTTCACAGCCGAAGTTCACAGCCGAATTCTACCAGACATAAAAAGAGGAGCGGTAGGTACCATTCCTTCTGAAACTATTCCAAATTATCCAAAAAGAGGGAATGCTTCCCAAATCATTTTATGAGACAAACATCATCCTGATACCAAAACCCAGCAGAGACTCAACAAGAAAAGAAAGCTTCAGGCCAATACCCATGATGAACACAGATGCAAGCATCTTCAATAAAATACTGGCAAGCCTATTGCAACAGCACATTAAAAAGCTTATCCACCATGATCAAGCAGGCTTCATCCTGGGGATACACGGCTGGTTCAACAAATGCAAGTCTATAAACATAATTCACCACATAAACAGAACCAAAGACAAAAACCACATGATTCTCTCAACTGATGCAGAGAAGGCCTTTGACAAAATTCAACAGCGCTTTATGATAATAACCCTCAATAAGCTAGGTATTGACGGAACATATATCAAAATAATAAAAGCTATTTACGACAAACCAACAGCCAATAACATACTGAATGGGCAAAAACTGGAAGCATTCCTTTGAAATCTGGCACTAGACAAGGATGCCCTCCCTTACCACTCCTATTCAATATAGTACTGGAAGTCCTGGCCACAGCAATCAGGCAAGAAAAAGAAATAAAGGTTATTCAAATAAGAAAGGAGGAAGTCAAATTGTCTCTAATTGCAGATGACATAATTGTATATATAGAAGACCCCATTGTCTCAGCCCAAAATCTCCTGAAACTGAAAAACAACTTCAGCAAAGTCTCAGGATACAAAATCAATGTGCAAAAATCACAAGCATTCCTATACACCAATAACAGACTTAAAGAGAGTCAAATCAAGAACAAATTTTCATTCACAATTCCTACAAAGAGAATAAAATACCTAGGAATACAACTAACAAGTAACATAAAGAACCTCTTCAAAGAGAACTACAAGCCACTGCTCAACGAAATAAGACAGGACACAAACAGATGGAGAAACATTCCATGCTCATGGTTAGGAAGAATCAACATCGTGAAAATGGCCATAGTGCCCAAAGTAATTTAGAGATTCAACGCTATCCCCATCAAGCTACCAATGACCTTCTACAAAGAACTGGAAAAAAGCACCCTAAACTTCATATGGAACGAAAAGAGGGCCCACATAACCAAGTCAATTCTAAGCAAAAAGAACAAAGCGGGGGGCCTCACACTACCGGACTTCAAACTATACTACAAGGGTACAGTAATCAAAACAGCATGGTACTGGTACTAAAACAGAGATATAGGCCAATGGAACAGAACAGAGGCTTGGAAGCAACACAACGTAGCTACAACCATCAGATCTTTGACAAACCTGACAAAAACAAGCAATGGGAAAAGGATTCCCTGTTCAATAAATGGTGTTGGGAAAACTGGCCAGCCATGTGCAGAAGGCAGAAACTGGATTTGTTCCTGACACCTTACACTAAAATTAACTCCAGATGGATTAAAGACTTAAACATAAGACCTAACACCATAAAAACCCTAGAAGAAAATCTAGGCAAAACCATTCAGGACATAGG
>NW_016108157.1:225799-244304 GCF_001604975.1 Cebus imitator | reverse complement strand
TGTAATGCTATGACACGTGTATACAAATATCTGTATAAGTACCTGCTTTCAATTTCTTTTTTTTTAATTTATTTTTTTATTGCATTTTAGGTTTTGGGGTACATGTGAAGAACATGCAAGATTGTTGCATAGGTACACACGTGGCAGTGTGATTTGCTGCCTTCCTCCCCACATCTGCCTTCACCTACATCTGGCATCTGTCCCCTTGCTATCTCTCCCCAGCTCCCCACCCTCTACTGTCCCTCCCCTATTTGGCTGAGATTACTTCTATGAAACCAAGTTCCATGAAAGCCAATTTAATAAGAAGACCATGTGAAAAATAATTATTTTTGCTGTGCTTTCTACAAATAATCGGGACAAGTATAATAAAAAAAATATATTCTACCATGATGTGTCTTTAATGTGAAATGGGAGAAAAGAAAAATTATGTTTGAAGAACTGTAGCACACCTGTGGCCAGAGTCTAGTATTGCCTAATGTTTTTCCTGCAGTTTGGAACAATTCTAATTTTTCTTGGCTACAAGTCTACAAAATAATGTTTTGAATTTTTTCCCCCATTTTTCCTAATTTGTAGTCATGGAAAACTAACCTATGCTTTCACATAAAGCCCTGAGACCCTTAGAGCTGAAGTTAGACAACTTTAAATGTCAGAAAAAAAGTAACAGCAAACTATTTACACACATAAGCCACTTTTATACCTGCCTACTTGTATATATGGACTTCAGAGTAATATGGTCTGTCCCCACTCTGTATCAATTTTTCCATCATTTTTCTTTTGTTTGTGGTTTTTTCCCTTCTTCCCCATGTTCTCTTCATAGAACACAGCACTTCACAACCTTTTAAAAATGAACTTGTCTAATAACTCATGACCCATCTAACTAGAAACAAACCATAGTAGGCATGAAAGATCAGACAAAACTGACCACAGACTCATATTCTTCTCCAAAAGATTAACAAAAAAAGGTGTGTGTGTTGGGGGGAATTAAAAGGAAAATATCTTAGGTACCTGATATCAATAAGCTAAAGGGAAAGTCAAGCTGGCAACTGTTTACAGCAAACTTGCCTCCATTCTATACAAAGTCACCCCTCTATTTACTGAGTTAAATGTATATCTAATTGCCTTCTTTGGAGAGGCTAATCAGAAACGCAAAAGAATCCAACCATTTGTCTCTTACTTGCCTGTGGCCTGGAAACCACCACCCCCCACCCACTGCAACTTCGAGTTGTCCCACCTTTCTGGACTAAGCCAATGTTCATCTTACATATGTTGATTGATGTCTCATGTCTCCCTGAAATGTATAAAACCAAATTGTGCTCTGACCACTTTCGGAACATATCGTCAGAACTTCCTGAGGATGTAGCACAGGTGCACATCTTCAACCTTGGCAAAATAAACTTTCTAAATCATCTGAGAGTTGTCTGAGATTTTCATAAACTAATAGTGAGTTATTGCTTCATGGGGTCAGAGTTTCAGTTTGGGATCATAAAAGCGTGCTTAAGATAAAAATAGTGGTTTTGGCTGCACAACAACATGAAAACGTAATGCTACTGAATTTAACAAAAATTGTTAAATCATTAATTTTCTGTTTAATGTACAACAAAAAAATTCTAAAAATATACTATTGTCACAGCAGAATCAGATACTAGTGATATTAATGTGATTAATGTGTAAAATGAGGTGAGAATTTTAAACACGTTCTGGAGGTCAATATTAATGAATTATAAATCTGAAACTTAAAACATATTATTTTTCCATTATAAAACTTTAAGTTTTAAGTAAAAGCTTTAAACAAAAATAATTTTTCTATATTCTTTCATCTGAAATAATAAATTGCAATTCAATTTTATAATTTATTTATAATTTTATTTATCTATTTTTTTGAGACAAAGTATTTGCTCTGTCACAAAGGCTGGAGTGCAGTGGCACAATCTGAGTTCACTGTAACCTCCGCCTCCTCGTTTCAAGTAATTCTACTGCCTCAGCCTCAAGAGCCACTGGGAAACAGGCACCCACCACTATACCAGGCCAATTTTTTTTATTTCTGTAGAGACAGAGTTTCACCATGCTGGCCAGGCTGGTCTTGAATTCCCGACCCCAAGTGATCTGCCTGCCTCAGCCCCCACAAAGTGTTGGGATTACACATGTGAACCATGGTGCCTGCCCAAGGATCCATGTTAAGAACAAACAATTCAAATAAATACTTGACAAATATAATTGTGGTTGCAATGCATAACTGTTTTAATTTTTGAAAAAATTCAAACACTCTTATTTCTAACAATTCTATTTCTCCTCATTTACTATTAGGTGTTTTAGTAACCACTGTTCTGCTTAAGATTTTGTTTATTGATTTTCCATGTATCTTTGAAACATTTCTGTAAATTTCTTCTTCTACAGGTTTTTTTTTTAAGAGACTACACTTAATAGAGGAAGACCACTAATGCTTCAAAGGAAAAATCCTCCAGATAAAGTAATATAGAAACATCTTTTCACTGGCTCATTGAACACCTCAGCCAATCAGATAATTTTCTTCCTATTAGGTATCATTCTGCAAATAGTAATAGGCTTAGTTAACATTAAAATAAAAAATTCCAAAAATAGGGTAGACAGAAGATAGAAATTTTATTTCTCTATTAGCAATGCGTGTTTTATATACTGTAATTTTACTTACATTTAAAATATTTTACCAGGGGTGGTGGCTCACAGCTATAAACTCACTCCTGTGAGAGGCTGAGGCAGTCGGATCCCCTTATTTCAGGAGTTCAGACTGCCCCAGCCAACATAGCGAAACCCCATCTCTACTAAAATACAAAAAATAAGCTGTGTGTCATGGTGGACGCCTGTAATTCCAGCTATTCGGGAGGCTGAGGCGGGAGAATTGCTTGAAACCAGGAGGCAGATGTTGCAGTGAGCTGAGATCTCACTATTGCATTCCAGCCTCGGTAAGAGAGCAAGACTCTGTCTCAAAACAATAAAAAATAATAAAATAAAATAAAAGTTTAATGATTTATGAGCTATAGCACTTTAAAAACGCACTGTATTTAAAAATACACTAGACAGTAGTTACAAAAGTAATGTGCACTATTAAAAAATAGCAACAATTGAAAGAGAAGAAGGAAAAACTTACTCTCAATGATTCCTGGAAGGAGGAGGCCTGGTATTGTGCATATTTAGCAATTGTAGTATGAGATCTGTTACTTTCACAACGCCAAATTTTCTTTGTTCCAGTGGGATCCCAGTTTTCATCTGATGGTTGCAACAACTGTGTCCTCACTTCTACCATATGTTCATTGTTAGCTTCCACCAAAGTTTTAGTAGAGAAAAGTCCCAGGTCTTAATAAACATAAATGTAGTTAAAAAATGAAAATTATCTTTGGGATAATATTTTAAGTGCTTTTTTGTTTTGTTTTGTTCTTTTAAAGAAGAAGGTAAAGTATTTTATGGCACTGTATCAGTTCCCATAAAAACCAACTAAGGCCTCTACACAACCTTAGCTATGTGCCAATTTTGCAGAACCATATGCTGAAGCCCTGAATCTAACTGCTATGTCATCTCATCCGAAAAGAATTAAGTGTGTAAAGACTGAAATTTCACTTATTTAATTTCTGCAGATGCCCGGAAATAGTTATGGGGCTATAGTATTTATTAGTAGCATCAAATTTCACCAACATTTTATAATCAAATTTTTTCTATTAACCTAAATCACAATTATGTAAATGGACCAAAATAACAGCTAAATTTAAAAACCATCACAAAATTGCCAGTAACCAATATCACCATCAATATTATTCATATCACGGATTAAAGAAGTGATACACACACTCTCTCTCTTTCTTAGTACTAAAAAAAATTTAAATAAAAATACAAAAAAAAGTTTCTGTCAGTGCTTGAAAAGTTAAAAAATAGCAAAGAAATAGACAAACTTTTTCCTTTTTTTATTTAAGGCTTACCTAACTTAAGAGCTCCAGCAAGGCCACGTATTACTGTAACAGGGTTTTTTGGATTTGTGCAAAATTGATGTAATGGAGGAAAGAAAGCATCACGTTTATTTTCCAACTGCAAAAGCAAAATATTTTGTTATGTCTCAGGTAAGTGACAAATTATACCTCAAATTTGTGTCTTTAATAAAATAACCAAATCTGTGCGTTTTTTCCATCAATCTGGCAATTTAAAATCTGTAATGTATCCTAATCTTCGATATTGTGTTGCTACATATTATGTACTCTATTATTTGTCCTGTTAGGGAAGTGTGGAGATACTAGCTAAAAAAACTCTTTTAAAAAGATACATTTTAAATTTGATTCATTTTAAAAGTGTTACCTATCTCTAATATCAAAACAATTCATAAAATCTTTTAAATTATTTGAGTTGTTCAAAAGTATTTCCCAAGCATATTTTTCAAGTACCTTCTATTACTTCTTAAATAAGACAACAGGTAGAAGTGACATTTAAAGTTTAAAATCAAAAATTTTTAATTTTAAAATTTTTAAATAAAAAATTCGAAAGAATAAGATCCACAACAGGCATATCTTAAATTTGTATTTATTGCCTCAAAGTTTCACCTGAAATATTTACTTTATTCTCCTTTCCTGACTCTTCTAATGCCATTTTCAATAAATTTCAACTAGGTAAAAGATTTAATATTGACCACCTGGCCAAAAAAAAGGCCAACATCTCCAAAATCCTCTCTTGCAGATACAAGATCATTCTAATTACTGAATCTTTATTTTTTAGCGTGATTCTTTAATTTGTCATGGAGAATGAAACAGCTGGGTGAGAAACTCTTCAGGAGAAAAAATAGTTATTTTGATGTAAGCCACATCAACTTTCTATATCAAATGCTTACATTGCTAAATAGTAAAAAAGCTGCTTCAATTCCAATGGAAATTTTATCTCTACCAGTATTTATGTAAAACTTTTAAATACATGTACTCATAATCATTTTTAAATCCTCAACCAGTTTTTTGGAAGCTAGAAAAAGCTCTCTTCATTATGAAAATGTAACACTAAACAGGTGTACATAACTAGAAGCACCACGGTTCAGATTTGAACGATGTTTACCAAAAGCTTACCCTGGAACAATTATGTTTCGCTACTTTCATGCAATGCCAGGCAGTAATTGAGAAGATCTTAATTTTTCTGGACAAAAATCTGTTTGCATACTCGTTTCAACTTTTCTGTCAAAGGTCAGACAGTAAGTATTTTTTGCTTTATGAACAACCCAGTCTCTTTTGCAAACTCTGTCGATGTATTGCAAATGCAATCATAAAGACAACAACTAAATAAGGATGGCTGTGTTCCAATAGAATTTTATTTTCAAAAACAGGTTGATAGGCAGCTTTTAAACTAAGAGCACTCATTTGTTATAAGCCTTGAAATACAAACATGCTTTTCTGAAATATTCAACCGGTGAAAGTCTATGCTCTCTAAGGGAATCTGCCTTGATTTTAAAAATACATCAATTTTTTAAAAGACACATTAGGTAGGATGCTTGATTAACTTTTAAGATACTCAATGGAGACTCACATAGATACTAGGTGTGGGTGGGTTCAATTTGTCCTTTGGCAAGGGCGGGTATGGAGAAGTTGGTGGCCTTGGAGGTGGACATTTATCCAATAAAATGCAGCTATTAAACAAGCCATTTTTACCTAGATTCCTAAAGAAAAAACAAGGGGGTCAGAAGAAATATGTCAGTTATATATTTATTTTAACCAATAGGAAAAAAAAAAAGAAAATCTCAATTAAAAGACAAGCATAGGGCATTCAAAAAACACAAACAGTGCAGGATATTCAGATTCATTAAATAAAAAACTGAGAACTATTAAATTTCAGCAGATGTGATTTCTTACAAATGCTAAACAAAATATACTACGTACAGAGTACATAAAGTATTGACAATATTCCTCTTATTGTTCATTTCCAATTTGCTTTCTCATATCAAACATTAATACAAACTCAAATGTTCTCTTCAATATGTACTACCCTTAAATATTCTCCATAAAATAAAATAGTTGATCAGGATGTGGTTTATATATCCTTATTATCAATCTCCTTTCTGACATGGTATCTTAGTAATTATTTCTAGAATACCATAGTGACAGCTTTCAAATCCAGAAAGCTCATTAGTTTCATCCTCAACTTATTTTCTGTGGAATTAACTAATACTTAACAAGACTCCATTTACCAAACTTCCACATCTTATAATTTTAAGTGATGCATCTAGTTGCTCTGTGTTATACTGTGCATAATTATTACTTAACAGTATTCAAATTTTTTCTCTAATGAAAGATTTATTAAATTATTGATAAATTATTCAAATGTGGTAAAATTACTGCCACATTCCAATTCTTTTAGTATACAAATATAAGAAGAGTATTCCTAAACCCTTAACATTTTAACAAATTCAAAAAACTGGTAAGCCCTTCAAATTATTCAAGCTGTCTCACTTAATTATTAAAATTCTGAAATAATGTATTAAAATATCAAAGAAAGAAGATATTAAAAATGTTAATATTTTAGACAAAAACCTAAAAACTCCATTTTGGAAAGTTAAAAAAAAATCAGTAACCGCATTTATTTCAGAAGAAATTCTGTTTTTATCTAAATATATAGAATAATAAAAGCCAAAGTAAAAACTTGTTTGGCTTTATTTTCCTATATAGAAAAATACTTTCAAGTCAGGCCTCTGTGATTGCTCTAATGAAAATGAAGCCTTGAAATGCAACATATACATTTTTTAAATGTCAACAAAATAGCCCCTAGGGTGTATAATCTTTGTAAACAACTAAAATGGTCTTAAGCATTTTTAAGAATTGGCTTAGAAATGTGACTTCTTTAATTTTTAAATTAAAAATATGCAAATATTTTTAAAATATTTACATTTAACTATTAAGTTCTAAAGTAGTAACTAGATTTCAGTCTCTCTCCACAGAGCATAATGACCTATATATATAGTTATAGTTGATATGTATTAAACTTGTAAATATAGAATTGAACCTAATTTATAAATTCCTCAGAAGTTTTGTTTTTAATAAAGAGAACATACTTGGTGAAGAAACAATTCAAATATTCTCACTATACCTGAATTTATTTGTACTAAATATGGTCAAATGTTTAACTGTACTATAAATTCTTTATACTAATTTATTGTGGTATCAAAAATTTAGTTAAACAATATCCTCTATAAAAACTGAGAACAGGAAGGGCACAGTGGCTCAAGCCTATAATTCCAGCATTTTGGGAGGCCAAACCGGACAGATCATCTGAGGTGCGGAGTTCAAGACCAGCCTGACCCAACATTGAGAAAACCCTAAAAATATAAAAATACTAAAAATACTAAATTAGCCAAGGATGGTGGCATACGCCTTTAATCTCAGCTACACAGGAGGCTGAGGCAGGAAAAGCACTTAAACCTAGGAGGCAGGAGTCGCAGTGAGCCGAGATCATGACACTGCACTCCAGTGAGGGCAACATGAGTGAAACTCCCTCTCAACCAACAAAAAACCACAAGACTACGAAACTTGCATTAACTGCAGAATTTTTTCTTTGTAATTTCTACAGTTTGTAAAAGAAAAAAAAAATTGGATACATTGGAAGCTAAAGCAATTGAAAATACAGATGCCTTTATCTGAAAAAAGAAAGAACAAGATGAGGCATGAGCAAAGGAGCCATGATTCAATCACCAGAATGCTGAAATCACAAATTTAAATTGTAAAAGCTGAATAATGCTGTAGCTACAACTAAGATGAACCAATTTCCTGATTAAAAGTAACTTACTAGGAATATACAAATAAGAAGACTCATCAGAATAAATGGTACAATAAATTGTATCTAACAGTTCTTTAATATATTTCTATTGATTATCAGAGTTAAAACGCAAGCTTTAGGAAGTTACTTACGGAAACTAATTAATATATGTATTTTAAAAAAGTAAATAGTGTAAATAGTATTATCTTTTTCTTAAAAGGTATCTATCCAACCTTAATGGAAAGAGGTTAAGTCTTTTTGTACAGCTATATTTAGGTAATAATCCTACAGACAAGAGAATACTATCTTCTGAATGCATGTGTCCAAAATTCTTCAAAAGAAATAATGAAACTTTATTATTAAAGTCCGTTATGAGAATGAAACAAAATTGAAGAAAAAGCAAATGTTGGAAAGGCTGAAGGGTTTATCTTATCTGAAAGCTTAATCTTAACCTTTACTTATTGAAGACATTCATCAGACAAGATCAGGTGAGAAACCCCATCTCTACTAAAAATACAAAAAATTATCTAGCTGTGGTGGCACATCCCTATAATCCCAGCTACTAAGGAAGCTGAGGCAGGAAAATCACTTGAACCTGGGAGGTGGAAGTTGCAGTGAGCTGAGATCGCTCTATTGCAGTCCAGCCTGGGCAACGAGAGCAAATCTCTGACTCAAAAAACAACAACGAAAAAAGACATTCATCATTGTATAATATTAAAGATGGCTTTTTTGAAAATAATTTACCTAGGTTTAGTTTCAAGTTCATCTACGTAATTTAGCATAAAGTAAGATTCTCTTCAGATAAATACCTCATAAAAAATTACCTTTCCTTACAAGCCTCCTTACTCAGGGAAATTAACTCTCTTACTCCCATATTACTTAATTTATTTGACTCTCAGATTTCTGCCCAGAATAGATGCTATTATCAACTGACTGAATTTCTCATACTGGCTCTTTCTCTACAACTCAGAATAATTTTATTCCCAACTTTAGAATCCACCCTTTTATTCTCTCTCTGTGATTGTTTCTTCTTTCTTATTTTCTCTATTTTATTTTTGATATGTTATCTTCAATACCAAAAAGCTACTTTTATTGGAATAATCATGCAGTCACAGATACTTACAATATTTTACACTATTTACAGCTTTTAAAAAATAAAATTATCCATCTGTGATATTATTTGTCTCTGCGAAGAGGTAAAGTCCTCTTAGCACGTCCAATCCAAAAATAACTCTTTAAGAATGCATTTTACTATAAAGTGAGTGTTCATACACCTCAAAATGAGACACAAGAATCCCGGCTACCCAGGAGGCTGAGGCAGGAGGATTGCCTGAACCCAGGAGGCAGAGGTTGCGGTGAGCCGAGATCGCGCCATTGCACTCCAGACTGGGTAACAAGAGCGAAACTCTGTCTCAAAAAAAAAAAAAAAATCTAGAGTCCATTAAGAAAAAATAATAAATGAGTATCTTTTATATTTCTTAATGCTCCCCAAAGTTGCTGCAAGTATAAATTATATAAAAGCAAGAAATTTTGACTTTGTTTTAGAAGTTGATCAGTTAATATACATTTAATGGCTGACACATGATGGCTTCTAATAAAATAGTCTAAATGCTTGAGAATCTAAACAACACTTAAGACAGTCACAGAGAAGAAACACGTTTCATCTCAGCAGTACCGGAAAAGGAGTTACATAATCATTAGGCAAAAACTGTTTTTAAATTTAGTTTAAAAACTTTAATAAAATCATCAAAGTAGATAAAAAATCTTTAGATTGTCTAGTTATAGGGTATTCATTTTCTGTTAATTTGCATCTAATTTCAGAAAGCTCTTTAACGAATCTAACACAACCAGTATGTTACTGTTGAAATTTCAAACCTTATTTACTAAAAATATAGAGGTAATATAATAAGTGTTTTTGGCATCTGAAATGAACTTCACTTACATTTTATATTTTACAGAACATTTATAAAAGGTAAGATAACTTATTAAGATAAAATTTTATCATATTTAAACTGTATATCAAGTGTGTTTTCCAAGTGGTGCAAATGCTGTATGTAAAAAACTGACCGTGATAATGACTGCACAATCAATGGAATCAATCCCCCAAAGACTGATGGCTTAGTATCAAAAATAGTGTTGGTTTAATATACAAAAAAGTGTTCCTGATTCTTTTTTGTGGGAAGGTATAAAAAGCAATTTTTAAACAAACATGTGAGCCCCCATTCCTTAAAAGAGTAGCACAATATAGCTAGCCTTACCAGACTGGCTGGTAGTCCATCACTGCCCGCATTTTCCCTGTATTTTCTGTCTCTCCTGGACACCATATAACTTCTAGAGTCTGAGAAAATGTTTTTTCAAATGTAAGCAGAGGCTAGTGCTAACAACCAGTAAGGCCTATTCCTACTCTTAACATTCAAGAGGTCTAACCAAAAAGGATATTCCAGGTGTTGCTGTTTCTTATGCAAACAATTAACCAGTGCTATTTCAATTCCCAGAATAAAGTCTACCACACAGAAACTGTCAATCCTAATAATGAATTAAGATTTGTAACACTAGACAAAGACAATCTCTCAGATAAAGCAGTTCACAGAAAAATGTTTTCCATATCTACTACAGTGAAAAGATAAAACCACAATGTTTCCATGATGGCCAATAGGAACAGTTACAGTTTGCAGCTCCCAGTAAGACCAACACAGAATTTCTGCATTGGGACTGGCTAGACAGTGTGTGCAGTCTACAGAGGGCAAGCAGAAGCAAAGTGGGGCACTGCCCCACCCAGGAAGTGCAAAGAGCCCAAGGACCTCCCTCCTTCAGCCAAGGGAAGCTGTGAGGGACTGCAAAGGGAAGCACACCAGCTACCCACACCAGACACTATGCTATTGCCACAGATTTTGCCATCACAGATCAGGAGATTCCCTCCTGTGCCTATACCACCAGGGCCCTGAGTTTCAAGCACAAAACTGAGAGGCTGTTTGGGCAGACACCAAGTTAGTTGCGGGAGTTTTCTTTGTACCCCAGTGGTGCCCAAAACTTCAGTGAAACAGAACCGTTCACTCCCCTGGAAAAGGAGCTGAAGACAGGGGGCCAAGTGGTCTCACTTACCGACAACCAGAAAACTAAGAACTGCTGGCTTGAAATTCTCACTGCCAGCACCAGCAGACTAAAGTCAACCTGGGATAATCAAGCTTGGTACCGGGCAGGATGTCTGCCATTACTGTGGCCTGAGTAGGTGGTTTTCCCTCGACAGTGCTAAAGAGGCCAGGCTGTTTGTACTCAGTGGAACTCACCAAAGCGCAGCAAAGAGGCTAGGGCCAGACTACCTGTCAAGATTCCCTCATTTAGCAGGCCATCTCCAAAAGAAAGGCAGCTAGCCCAGTCAGGGGCTTTCAGATAAAACTCCCATCTCCCTGCAACAGAGCACCTGAAAGGGAAGAGGCAGCTGTGGGCACAGCTTCAGTGGGCTTAAACTTTCCTGCCTGCCAGCTCTGAAGAAGAGCAGCCGATCCTGACAAGGAGGGTTCTCCCAGCACAACGCTTAAGCATTGCTATGGGACAGTGGGTCCTAAAGTGGGTCCCTGACACCCATGCCTCCTGATTGGGAGAGAACTCCCAACCGTGGTCAAAAGACCCCTCGTACAGGAGAGATCAAGCTGCCATCAGGCTGGTGACCCTCTGGGATGAAGGCAGCAATCTTTGCTATTCTGCAGCCTCCGCTTGATGATACACAGGAAAACAAGGTCTGGAGTGAACCTCCAGTAAACTGCAGCAGACCTGAAGATGGGCTTGACTGTTAGAAGAAAAACTAACACAAAAAGCAACGACATTAACAAAAAGGACTGCCACACAAAATCCCATTAAAATGTCATCAGTCTCAAAGGTCAAGGGTAGATAAATCCATGAAGATGAGGAAACACCAGTTGAAAAACGTTGAAAATTCCAAAACCAGGATGCTGCTTCTCTCCGATCACAACCTTTCTCTAGCAAGGGCACAAAACTGGACAAAGAATAAGATTGATGAATTGACAGAAGTAGGCTTTGAAAGGTAGGTAATTTCATCTGAGCTAAAGGAGCATATTCTAACCCAATGCAAGGAAGCTAAGAACCTTGATAAAGGGTTACAGGAAATGCTAACTAGAATAACCAGTTAAGAGAAGAATATGAACGACTTGATGAAGCTCAAAAACACAGCACGAGGACTTTGTGAAGCATACAAAAGTATTTTATCAATAGCCGAATCGATCAACTGGAAGAAAATTTCAGAGATTGAAGATCAATTTACTGAAATAAGGAGTGAAGACAAGATTAGAGAAAAAAACAATGAAAAAAATGAATTAAATGTGGGACTAAGTGAAAAGAAATGTAGGACTATGTGAAAAGGCCAAACGACAATTGACTTGGTATACCTGAAAGGAACCAAGTTGGAAAATGCACTTCTAGATAATATCCCGAACTTTCCCAACCTAGAAAGACAGGCCAGTATTCAAATTCAGGAAATACACAGAATGTCACTAACATGTTCCTGGAGAAGGGCAACCCCAAGACACATTAATTGTCAGATTCTCCAAGGCTGAAATGAAGGAAAATTGTTAAGGGCAGTCAGAGAGAAAGGGCAGGTTTCTACAAAGAAAGCAGGTCTGTCTCACAGTGGATCTCTCTGCAGAAACCCTTTAAGTCAGAAGAACAGAGTAGGGGGGCTAATATTCAACATTCTTAAACAAAAGAACTTTCAACCCAGAATTTTATAACAGCCAAACTAACCTTCATAAGTTAAGGAAAATTAAAACCCTTTCCAGACAAGCAAATGCTGAGGGATTTTGTCACCATGAGGCCAACCTTTTAAGAGCTCCTAAAGGAAGCACTAAATATAATATGCAAAGGTAAAACTGGTACCAGCCACTCCAAAAACACACAAAAATATGAAGACCAATGACATTACAAAAAAAACCCCATCAACTAATGTGCAAAATAAGCAGTTAACATCATGATGACATGATCAACTCTATGCATAACAATATAATCTTAAATGTAAATGAGCTAAATGCCCCAATTAAAAGACATAGACTGGCAGATTGGAGAGGGTCAAGCCCCATCAGTGTGCTATATTAAGGAGAAATATCTCACGTGCAAAGACACACGCAGGCTCAAAATAAAAAGATGGCAGAATATTTACCATGCAAATGGAAAGAAACTAACTAAATAAATAAATAAAATAAAGCAGATGTTGCAATGCTAGTCTCTGATAAATAGATTTTAAGCCAACAAAGACAGAAAAAGACAAAGATGGCCATGATATAACATAATGGTAAGGGATTAAAGGAAAAAGAACTAACTATCCTAAACAGATATGCACCCAATACGTGAACACCCAGATTCATAAAACAACTTCTTAGAGACCTAGAAAGAGACTTAGACTACCACACAACAATAGTAGGAGAAATTAACACCCCACTTTCAACATTAGACAGAACAATGAGACAGAAAATTAACAAGGATATCCAGAACTTGAACTCAGCTCTGGACTACACGGATCTAACAGACATCTACAGCACTCTCCAGGCCAAAACCACAGAATATACATTCTTTTCAAAATCGCATCACACTTATTCTAAAATTGACACATAATTGGAAGTAAAACACTCCTTAGCAAATTCAAAAGAACAGAAATTGTAACAAAATCTCTCAGACCACAGTGCAATCAACCACACAGCTACAATGACATTGAACAACATGCTCCTCCTCTTGAAGTACTACGTAAACAATAAAATAAAGGCCAAAATAAGTAAGTTATTTGAAACCAATGAGAAGAAAGAGACAACGTACCAGAATCTTTGGGACACGGCTAAAGCAGTGTTAACAAGAAAATTATAACACTAAGTGTGACGTGAAAAAGCTGGAAAGGTCTAAAATTGACACCCTAACTTAACAATTAAAAAAACTAGAGAAAAGCAAACAATTCAAAATCTAGCAGAAGACAACAAATAACTAAGATCAGAGCAGAACTGAAATAGACAGTGACATAAACTCATCAAAAAAATCAATTAGTCCAGGAGCTGGTATTTTGAGAAGATTAACGAAATAGAACACTTGCTAGAACAATAAGGAAACAAGAGAAGAATCAAATAGACAAATAAAAAATGACATAGGGGATATCACCACTGATCCCACAGAAATACAGACTACTATCAGAACACTATAAATACTCCTATGCAAATAAACTAGAAAAAGAAATGGTTAAATACTGGATACATACAGTCTCCCAAGACTAAACCTGTGAGAACACAAGTCCCTGAATAGACCAGTAACAAGTTCGGAAACTAAGGCAGTAAAAAATAGCCTACAAATTAAAAAGCCAAGAATCAGACAAATTTACAGTTGAATTCTACCAGATGTGCAAAGAGCAGGTGCTACCTTACCTTCTGCAATTATTCCAAATAATAGAAAAAGAAGGACTTTTCCCTAACTCATTTTATAAGGCCAGAATCATCCTGATACCAAAACCTGGCAGAGACACACACACAAAAAAAAACATAAAAATTAGGCTAACACCCCTGATGAATATCGATGTGAAAATCCTCAATGAAATACTGGCAAACTGAATCTAGCAGCACACTGAAAAGTTTATCCGCCATGATCAAGTGATTCATCCCTGGGATGCAAGGCTGGTTGAAAGTACACAAATCAATAAACATAATCCATTACATAAACAGAACCAATAATAAAAGTCACATGATTAACTCAAAAGATGCAGAATAAGCCTTTGATAAAATTCTCTTCATGCTAAAAACTCCTAATAAACCAGGTATTGAAGGAATATGTCTCAAAATAATAAGAGATACTTTTGACAGACCCATAGCCAATATCAGACTAAGTGCACAACAACTGGAAGCATTCCCTTTGAAAATGTGCTGAAGACAAGGATACCCTCTCTTATCACTGCTGTTCAGCATAGTATTGGAAGTTCTGGCCAGGGCAATCATGAAAGAGAAAAAAATAAAGGTTTTCAAACAGGAAGAGAGGAAGTCAAATTGTCTCTGCAGATGACACTATTGCATACTTAGAAAACCCCATCATCTCAGCTCCAAAACTGCTTAAGCTAATAAAAAACTCAGCAAAGTCTCAGGATACAAAAATCAATGTGTAGAAACCACAAGCATTCCTGTATTTCAATAATAGACAAACAGAGAGCCAAATCATGAGTGAACTCCCATTCACAGATGCTACAGAGAGAGTAAAATACCTAGAAATAACAACTTACAAGGGATGCGAAGGACCTTTTCAAGGAGAACTACAAGCCACTGCTCAAGGAAGTAAGAGGACACAAACAAATGGAAAAACACTTCATGCTCATGGGCAGGAAGAATCAATACTGTGAAAATGGCCATACTGCCCATAGTAATTTATGGATTTAATGCTATTTCCATCAAGCTACCATTGACTTTCTTCAGAGAATTTTTTTTAAACTACTTTAAATTTCATACAGAACCAAAAAAAGCCCACATAGCCAAGATAATCCTAAGCAAAATGAACAAAGCTGGAGGCCTTACACTACCTAAGTATACTACAAGGTTACAGTAACAAAAGCAGCATGGTGCTGGTAGGAAAACAGATATAGATCAATGAAACAGAATAGAAGCTTGAGAAGTAACACCACACATCTATAACCATCTGATCTTTGAGAAACCTGAGAAAAACAAGCAATCGGGAAAAGATTCCCTGTTTAATAAACGGTTTGGGAAAACTAACTACATGCAGTAAACTGACACTGGAGCCCTTCCTTACAACTTATAGAAAAATTAACTCAAGATGGATTAAAACTTAAATGTAAAATCTAAAGCCATAAAAAGCACAGTAGAAAACCTAGGTAATACCACTGAGTACATAGGCATGAGCAAAGACTTCATGACTAAAACCCGAAAAGCAATGGCAACAAAAGCCAAAATTGACAAATGGGATCTAATTAAACTAAAGGACTTCTGCAAAGCGAAAGAAACTATCATCAGAGTGAACAGGCAACCTACAGAATGGTAAAAAAGTTTTTGCAATCTTTCTGTCTCACAAAGGTCTAATATCCAGAAACTACAACGAACTTACACAAATTTACTAGAAAAAAACAATGTTCCATCAAGAAGACACTTATGTAGCCAACAAACACAAAAAACTGCTCATCACTGGTCTTCACAGAAATGCAAATCAAAACCACGATGAGATACTGTCACATACCAGTTAGAATAGCGATCATTAAAAAGTCAGGAACAACTGATACTGGCAAGGCTGTGGAGAAAAAGGAACACTTTTACACTGTTGATGGGATTGTCAATTAGTTCAACCATTGTGGAAGACAATGTGGCGATTCCTCAAGGTGCTAAAACCAGAAATACCATTTGACCAGGCAATCTCATTATTGGGTATATACCCAAAAGATTATAAATCATTCAACTAAGAAGACACATACACAAGTATGTTTATTGCAGCACTAGTCCCAATAGACAAGACTGGGAACCAAATCAAATGCCCATCAATGATAGACTGGATAACGAAAATGTGGTACATATACACCATGCAACAGTGTGCAGCCATAAAAAAGAATCAGTTCATGTCCTTTGCAGAGACATGGATGAAATCGGAAGCCATCATTCTCAGCAAACTAACACAGGAACAGAAAACAAACACTAAGTCTTCTCACTCATAGGTTGGAAATGAACAATGAGAACACATGGACACAGGGAGGGAAACATTATACATCAGGGCCTGTTGACGGGTAGGGGGCAATGGGAGGGACAGCGTTAGGACAAATACGAAATGCATGCAGGACTTAAAACCTAGATGATGGGTTGATAAGTACAACAAACCACCATGGCACATGTATACCTACGTAACAAACCTGCACACTCTGCACATGTAACCCAGAACTTAAAGAAAAAAAAGATAAAATCACAACTTTCAAACACAGTAATTTCAAACATAAATTTCCTTATGAAACTTGTTTCATATGAGTGACTGCATAATATTTTGCACATTATGTTTCTTAAGAGATCAAATCACATTTTAGACTCTTCTGATCTGGTCAGTAGTTGAGCATTTTCATTTTGTGATGACCTTTCCCACACTGACCTGCATGCTTTCAGAACTTCAGCTGAACTGGGGCATATAGACACAGACATCGATGGTATGATCTGAGAAGTGGATCTGTGGTTAACTAAAGGTGGGTCTACTTTTGTAGAACTCTGTGAGTTCTCCAGCCCTTCTCCATTAACTGCATGTAATCCACTGTGAGAACTGTTAAGGCTGGTAACACTGTGTATACTTGTCTGCTCAGTGGACTTAGGAGAAGGTGTTGCTGTGGAAATGGCTGAAGAGGGTGACGAGGCAACAGAATTATCAATCTTTGTATGAACAGCTGGGGGAATATTATTGACTTTGTCACAAGTTCCAGTACCCATATTGTCACTGGCTTTTCCAATCAACAAGGCAGAAAGCTGAGGATTATCTGAAATTAATAAATTTGGTGAATCTCCATGATTAGGACTGCAAACAACATCTGCTATCACATGATGAACATGATTAGAAAGTCCCTTGACATCAGCAGAGCCATTTGATGTGTCTCCAGTATGCCTGCTTGTTTCAGGCACAAATGATCTATGTTTTGAAGGCTGGCTGTCTTTGGTAAAAATAATGCCTTGTTGTCCATCTGAGGTAGCAACATGAGAGGAGAGGTGACTGTCAGCGACTTTCTGTGGTACTGAATCACTACACAAAGTTAGATGTTCATTCCGCTTCTTAAAATCAGTGCTAGTTGCCTGGTGATACTGGGCAGACCCAGTAGAAAACAGAGGTTGTTCTTCATTAGCTCCTGACAAACACGAACTCTGACTTTTATGAAGCCCCTAAAAAAAAATTAATTTAAATTTAGTATCATGGAAACTAAATGCATATACAGAATAGTACCGAGGATTAACATGTCAAAACCACCATAAATAAATTAAATTTTATGTAACATAATTTAAGAAAAATCTCAAAATTATTTAAAAGTTAAATCAACAAATTAAAGTCTTATTTTTAAAAGAAAATGATCTAACCTACCTGCTTAATTTGATTTACTAATATGTAAACAACTATCTTCACATAAGGCTTTTTAAAGTTTAAGCTGTTCAATTCTGACATACATTTTTTAGCTGAATAAAAGTGTAACTCAAAATTTAGATGTAGAAAATATATATATGATCAATTAAAGCTAACATAAACAAAATAAACTAAATCACTGGTTTATGATTTTTTAAGTTTAATATCAAACTGTATTTATTACACTACTAAGTATATTTAACACACAATGTACGTTATTACCTTATATTACACTTTAATACATGAGGTTCATTTCATTTATGATAAGCGATAGGCTATGCAAAAAAAAAAATCTCAATAAAACTAAAAAAACAAATCATACAAAGTATATTTTCTGAAAAAAATTACATTAAATATCGAAAACATAAAATCCTATAAATACTCAAATGTATGAAAAGTAAACAGAATTCTAAATTTCCTATAAGCCAATTTAACAAATAACAAACTAGAGAATTCTATGAACTTGATAAAAATAAAAGCATGCTTTATCAAATTGTAGTTTAATGCAATATGTAGGTTTTATGGTTTTGAACACTTACGTTATCAAAGAATAAAGTTCTAAGATAAAAAGATAAAATATCAATTTAAGATGTTGTAAAGAAAATATGAAACCAAAACTAAACACAAGAGAACAAATAACACG
>NW_016108157.1:180751-225783 GCF_001604975.1 Cebus imitator | reverse complement strand
AAAAAAAAAAAAAACTGAAATAGAAAACAGAAAACTAATGGAAAACGTTTAAAAATATATAAAACTGGTCTTCAGAAGGATTGACAACACTTAAAATATCTTTACTTAAATATAACAATAAATAGAAACTTAGCAAGGTAGAAACAAAAGATATTATACTGTCAGAGATCCTACAAACAGCATTTCAGGAAGAAATATACAAAAATCTTTTCCAGGTATACAGCAGGACAGAGAATTACTAAGTCATTTTACAAAGCCAGTAATACTCTAATGCCAGCGAAAGTGAATAAAAGATATTACCTGAGGAAAAAAACACCTCCCTTGAATAGAGACAAGATCCTTAAGAACATGTAAGCAGGTCAAACCCAGCAATATATAAGAATTATGCAACAAAACAAATGTGGACTTTTCCCAGAAAGCAAGTAGGTTTACATGTGAAAATCAAGCAATGTAATACCATAATATGAAAATAGAGACAAATAACAAAAAAGATGGAGTCACATTTACCTATTTTCAAAATTCCTTTAAGTTATAGTGACAAAAGCTTTGTAGAATTGGCGTAAGCAAAACTATACAGGATGACGGCAAAAGAGTCTACAAATGCATCCACATACGGATCGTAAATTAATTGTTGACACAGTGCCAAGGTGGGAAGAATAAGAGTTTTCTACAAATTATGTTTGTATAATCAGATATCCTCATGCAAATTGGATATTCTCACACGATATACATAAAGTAACTAAAAATGACTCAAATGTATGAAACAGACACATTAAATTCTATTATAAAATATAATATGACACAATCGATTATAGAGGGTAATCTCCATAAGGTTACTTACGAATGTTAATCCTTTTTTATTTTTGAGACAGAGTGTCACTCTGCCATCTAAGCTAGAGTGTAGTGGTGTCATCTCAGCTCACTGCAACCTCCACCTCCCAGGTTTAACTGATTCCTGTGCCTCAGCCTCCCAAGTAGCCGGGAATACAGGCACATGCCACCTTCTCCAGTTAATTCACTTTGACCTTTTAAGTAGAAACAGCTTTTCAGGGCCAGGCACAGTGGCTTATGCCTGTAATCCAGCCCTTTGGGAGGCTGAGGCAGGCTGATTACCTGAGGTCAGGAGTTCAAGATCAGCTTGGCCAACAAGGTGAAACCCTATTTCTACTAAAAATACAAAAATTATCTAGGCAAGGTGGTGCATGCCTGTAGTCCCAGCTATTTAGGAGGCAGATGATGAAGAATTGCTTGAATCCAAAAGGCGAGATTACAGTGAGCTGAGATCATGCCACTACGTTCCAGCCTGGGCAACAGAGTTGAGACTCCATCTCAAAAACCAAAAATAAAAAACACAGTTTCATCATGTTGGCCAGGCTTGTCTCAAACTCCTTATCGCAAGTAATCCACCTGCCTCCGCCTCCCAAAGTGCCATGAGTACAGGTATAAGACACTATGCATGGCCATAAATGTTAATCCTATCTACAGAGCACCTTCACAGAACATCAAGTCTATGATAAAATAACTGAGCTGCTTAGGCTACCCAATTCTGACACATAAAATTAACAATGTCAAAAAATGTTTTAAGACAAATTTTGAGCTTACACTTCAAATACTATCAGCATGGACAGTCTCTGTTTTATACTGAATGACAGCTTTTTCTTTCTTGAAGCCATATTTATTGAATACCTGGTTTGGCCACATCTAACTTTTCCAGGCTCAAGGGATAAAACAATAAAAACATTCCAATTCCCTATTTTATCCAGCCTATTAAATACATAAAAAGGGTACGAAATAATTTAGAATATACAATATTAGATGATGTTTGATATGGACCTTACAGAAAAATGTATCAGAGGGTAGAGAATGCTGGAAACAATAAGAAGGAGTTACATTATGAATAGAAAGATAATGAAAAGCTGTTATATTTTATATTTTGATGTTTGATTAAACTTCTGGAGGAAAATCTGAGAGAATAATGAAGATACAGTATGCCCTTTCTATTTGTGAGTTCCCACACTGGTGAATTCATCCAATCATTAATAAAAACTCTAAGAAAAAATATGTAACAATATAATAATACAAATACTTATATTTAAAAGAGTTTAATTTATTTTTGAGGAGCTAACTTTTCTATGATGATCAGGACATAGTTGTAACAGAAATCAAGAGGGAGTAAAAATGAAAACCTGGTAGATTGTACAAACTATTTGTTTCACAGAAATTTCTTGTTTTCCTCACTCAATCCCTATTGATCAAAGCTAACAAAAGAAAACTGAAATGGTAGCCCAGTACTGTTCAACCTTCATTTTAGAAGGATTATTTATGGCATATATTTCCTAACCATAGCCCTTAATATGGCATATACTGATATATGCTACAATGTAGATAAACTTTGAAAACACAATGTTATAGGAAAGATTTAGATACTAAAGGTCACATACTATATTATTTTGTGTCTAGGCTGTCTATAGTAGGTATCCATATAGATAGAAAACAGATTGATCATTACCTAGGTTTAAGAGAAGGGAAGTGAATAGTTAACTTACTTATGCTGCCACCCAAAGTGAACATCCAGGCAGATAGATTACACCTTACCAGAGTATTATAACTTACCGGAGCAGACGGCAATCAACAGAAACTGCTGCTTGAACCACTAAAAAAAACACCTAAAATACAACTGAAAAACTGCTGGATGCTCAATGTTTTGACAGTTTGAAGTATCAGGGAGATCAAGTCTTATGGTGCCTCCACATCTTTGAGTTTTATCACCAGAAGCCCTCATACAATAAAGACTAGAAAACACTGCTTTATGCTTCTAACAGGAAAACAGGCAAAGTAAACATTCTGAAATGTTTCCTGAGCATCTGTTCATAAAAAGGCATGACTCAGGGAAATTATTTTACTATTTGGCCAGAGTAACTAACACATCTAGAATTTTATTATAACCTAAACAACTTGACAGATAGAAAATACTCAATGCCAACCCTCTCAAGCCTCCTTGTTTTTCCAATGGGGAATAAAATGCTGACCAGCACTTGTGAACTAATCAGTCTAGAGGTAAAGAATCATTAAAAGATTGAGAACTAATAAAGAGCATTTGTTTTCCACACACTTTATCACCTTATCAATACAACACCTGCAAAATAATGGGGGAATACAAATGAAAGAACTGCATGACTCTGATCTTATACAAGCAGTCATCTATACGAGAAATATGACAACAGGGAAAACAAACAAAAAACACCATATAAAATTGTAGCCTCTTGCATTAAAAGCCTTGGTAAACAGTCAACACAGGCTCATAGTGTAATTAACAGAAAATTCAAACAGAAAGCCTATTTATCTCACATCCTTTTAGTCACTATAAGGTTTAGGTGGTTTTTTTTTTTTTTTTTAATTACAAACTGAGAAACACAAGAAGGACAGAATAATCATCAGAAATAGACACTGGAATTATCAAACTGGGAATTTAAAGTATCTTAAGAAACCTAAAGGTAGGCTGAAGATAGCCAGAGAAAGAATCAGAAAGCTTGAAGACATGTACACAAAAATTTTCCAAAGTAAAATGTGCGGAGGCAGGGCGTGGGGGAAGTGGAAGGAGAATGAAAGAAAAGACGAGAGTACAGAAAAACTTCTGTATAAAAATAAACCAAAAAGTGCAACAAACATGAAATGGAAATACTAAAATGGGAATGAGAAAAGAAAAGAAGAAATATTTGAAGCCATAATGCCTGCGATTATTAAAAGTTAAAGATAGAAACCAAACTACAGATCCAGCAAACCAGGAGAATATCCAACAGTATAAATACCAAAAAAACTTACAATATGCATCTACATGTAAACTGTAAAAAAGGAAAAACAATGAAAAAAAATCCTGAGAAAAATTAAGGTTAAAAACAAAAAAAACAGTCTAGCTTTCCTATGAGGAAGCCAGGTTAAGAATGATATCTGACTTCTCTTGGGAACATATGCATTAAACGACTATTTGTGCCCACCCTTACTGCCCAATTCATGTGTGAAAACTGAATCACCAGGGCTGGGCGCAGTGGCTCAGACCTGTAATCCTAGCACTTTGGGAGACCAAGGCATAAGGATCATGAGGTCAGGAGATCAAGACCATCCTGGCCAACATGGTGAAACCCCATCTCTACTAAAAACACAAAAATTAGCTGGGACTGGTGGCCTGAGCCTGTAATCCCAGGTACTTGGGAGGTTGAGACAGGAGAATTGCTTGAACAAAGGAGGCGGAGGTTGCAGAGAGCTGAGGTCTCACCACAGCACTCCAACCTTGCTCCTGGTGATAGGGTGAGACTTTGTCTCAAAAAAAAAAAAAAAAAAAAAAACTGAATCACCAAGGTGAAGTTATTAGGAGGCTCGGCTTTTGGGAGGTGATAAGGTCATAAGGGGTAGAGCACTCATGACTGAGATTGGTGTCCTTACAAAAGAAGCCTGAGAGAAACTCCTTGCCCATTTCACCATGTGAGGACACAGCAAGAAAGTAACATCAATGAAGCATCTCACAACACACCAAATATGCTAGCCCTTTACCTTGGATTTCTCAGTCTCCAGAACTGTAAGAAATAAATTGATCACCTAGTCTATGGTATTTTGTTATAGTGGTCTCAATGAACTAAAACTCCATGCAAAAGGGAGAGTAGACAAATATGTTTAAAGTAACCAAAGTAAAACTCAACCTGGAATTTCAGCAAAATTACGATTCAAAAAATGAGAAAGAAAATTTTTTATAAAAGAAACACTTGAGAGATTTCTGTAACCAGAAAAGGAGAAACCAAGAGCTATGAGAAAAGGAATGGGAGCTTTTGTATATTTGGTGTAGTTGTTCTATATACCTAACATAGCTATAAAAATAAAGTATATCAATAAAAATTAAAAATAAATTTCAATAAATTTGCATCTCTGTATCAAAACTTTAATAGTTCTACCGTGCCGTCAGATAAAGCAGGTCCTTCACTAACGCCTCATTTTTACTTTACCTATTCATATTCTCTAGCAACTCCTTACCTGCGCTTTCTCCTTCCAAATTCCTTCGATTGTCTGAGTATATAATGTGCTGTCCCTCCCAAGGCACTTGTTCATGTCACATTGTAATACAATTAATGGTAATTTCAATTTTGCTAGTCCTTTTCTCCCACAAATAAATATTGAACAGCTTGCATAGTAGTGATGTTCTCCAGAGAATATGTGCAAATGATTACTTGTAGACATTTTTTTTTAAACATGGTCATTATGCCTTATTTAAATAGCAATGATATTTGGTATAATTGTAACGTGATAATTTTTTTCCTTTTCCTCTGATTTCCATACTATCTAATGTAATTTATATGTACACTAGCTTTACAATTAATAACTACAAAAATCCCTCATATTTGTAGGGGATAATTCCTAGACACTCGCTGGATGCCTCGAAGTGTAAATAGTCCTGAATTCTCAATATGTTTTTGTATTTTAATCTGATAACTGAAAGATAGCAACTAATTGAATAAATCGTAGGTAATGTATACAGCTTTGATATGCTAAACAGAGATGATTTACATCCTGGTCAAACGGAGTGGAACAGGACAAGATTTCATGACACTACTTATGACTGGCACGCAATTTAAAACTTACGTATTGCTTATTTCTGGAATTTTGCATTTAATATGGACTGCAGTTAGACCCAGGTAATTGAAACCAGACAGAAAGCAATATAGCAAATTTACAATACTGTAAATAAACTTATGTGCACAGACTGAGTTACTCTGTAGTACAGGCATACCTCATTTTATTGTGCTTTGCTTTACTGCACTTTGAAGACACTATATTTACTACCAATTGAAGGTTTGTGGCAACCCTGAACATAACCAAGCAAGTCCATCTGTACCACTTATCCAACATCATGTGTTTACTTTCCATCTCTGTAACTCTCTCAATTGTATTAAGCTTTTTCATTCTATCACTGATTTGTCATCAGTGTTGTTTGATTTTATCATTGTCATTGTTAGGGGCACCACACACAGGGCAGCAAACTTAACTAAGAAATGTTCTGCGTCCTGATTCCTCTACTATCTAGTCCTTCTCCTATTTTTCTCCTTCTTGTCAGGCCTCCCTATTCCCTGAATCACAAAAATATTCAATTAGGCCATCTAATAAACCCTACTATGGCCTCCAAGTATTTCAATGAAAGGAAGAGTTAAGTATCTCTCACTTCAGATTTCTGGATAACTCACAACTTTGAAAGAAGATCTACTATGGGTATTTATTTATATTTTTTTGAAATAGTCTTACTCTGTCACCTAGGCTGGAGTGCAGTGGTGCAGTCTCAGTTCATTTTAGCTTTGTCCTCCTCGGCTCTCAACCAACCATGTCAACTCGGCCTCCCAGCATCTGCGAATGCAGGCACACACCACCATGCCCTGTTAATTTCTGTACTTTTTGTACAGATGGGGTCGTGCTTTGTTAGCTGGCTGGCCTCCAACTCCTGGACTCAAGCAATCCTTCTGCCTTGGCCACCCACAGTGTTGTAATTAAAGGCATGAGCCACTATACCAAGACACATCTCTCCCTTTAAATCCAAAGTTAGAAACAAAGTTAGTGAGGAAGCCATGTCCAAAGCAAAGATAGCTGCAAATCTAGGCCTCTAGCACCACGTAGCTGAGTTGTGAAAGCCAAAGGGAGAAACTAAAACTGTTATTCCTGTGGATATACAAATGTAAAGAAAGCAAAACAACCTTATTGCTGATATGAAGAAAATTTTAGTGGTCTGGATAAAAGCTCAAACCACTAACAACATTCCCTTAAGTCAAAGCCTAACACAGAGAAAGCCTCTAAATCTCTCCTTCAATTCTATGAACGCTGACCTTGTTGAAAAAGCAGAAGAAAAGTCTGAAGCCACCATACATTGGTTTATGAGGTTTAAGGAAAGAAACCATCTCTGAAAGTACAAGGTAAAGCAGCAAGTTATCTAGAAAGCCTCGCTAAGATCATTGATGAAGGTGGCTACACTAAACAATGGATTTTCAATGAAGATGGAACAGCCTTAAAATAGAAAATGCCATTTAGGACTTTGCTAGCTAGAGAGAAGTTAATGGCTAGTTTCAAGGCCTCAAAAGACAGGCAGATGCCCTTGTTAGGAGCTAACAAGGCTCATGACTTTAACTGAAATGTGCAATGCTCATTTATCATTCTGAAAATCCTAGGGCCCTAAAAATTATGCTAAATCCACTGTGCCTATGCTTTATAAATGGGATAACAAAGCCTGTATGATAGCCCATTGCTGAACAGCATGGTTTACTAAGTATTTTAAGCCCATATTGATATCTAGTACTCAGAAAAAGAGATTCAATATACTTTTGCCCAGTGAATATGCATTTACTAATTCAAGAGCTCTGATAAATATAAAAAGAGATTAAATTTTTCTTCATGCCTAAAACAGCATCTACTCTGCAGCTCATGGATCAAGAAGTAATTTTGACTTTCACTTCTTATTATTTAAGAAATGTATTTCATTTCATAAGGCTATATATAGCTAACACAGACAGTGACTCCTCTAATAAACTTAAGCAAAGTAAACTGAAAACTTTTGGAAAAGGATTCATCATCACTCTACATGCCATTAAGAATTTTCGTGATTCAGAGGAGGTCAAAATGAATGTGTAAGAAGTTGATGCCAATCCTCATGGATGACTTCAAGGAGTTCAAGATTTCAGTTAAGGAAGAACTACAGATATAGAAATGGCAAGGCAGTTTGAGAAATGAAGCTTGCAAAAAGGATTGAATTGCGCCAATCTCATGATAAAATTTGAATGAATCAGAAGTTGCTTTTTCATGGATGAGAAAACAAAGCGGTTTTCTGAGAGGAAATTCACTCCCGGGGAAATGCTGTGAAAACTGTTGTGATAAAAACAAAAGATATGCAATATTACATAAACTTAGTTGATAAAGGCAGTGGTAAAGTTCAAGAGGATTAACTCCAACTTTGAGAAAAGTTCTATTACTGGCAAAATACCAAACAGCATGGTATGCTACAAAGAAATCTTTCAAGAAGAAAAGAGTCGGCTGGGTACAGTGGCTCACACCTGTAATCCCAGCACTTTGGGAGGCCAAGGTGGAAGGATCACTTGAGGTCAGGAGTTGAGACTCGTCTGATCAACACGGTAAAAACATGTGTCTACTAAAAATACAAAAATTAGCCAGGCATGGTGGCACACACATAGTCCCAGATAAAGCTAAGGCAGAAGAATCACCTGAACCTAGTAGGCAGCGGTTGCAGTGAGCCAAGACTGTCCCGTTGTAAAACGTGGGCAACATGTGGACACTGTTTCAAAAAAAAGGAGAGAGGGAGGGAAGGGAGAAAGAGGGAAGAGAGAAGGAAAGGAGGAAAGAGAGAAAGGAAGGGAGAGAAAGAGGGATGGAGGGAGAGAGGAGGAACAGGTAGGGACTATCATTGTTGTCTTAAGGGATCATAGCCATTCCATCAGCAACCACCACCCTGATCAATCAGCAGTCATCACCATAGAGGCAAGACACTCTGCCAGCAAAAAAACTATGACTTGGTTAATGATCACAGGTTTTCTTTTTCTAAACAATAAGATATTTTCAAATTAAGACGTATGTGTTGTTTGCTTATACAAACTGATTGCAAACTGACAAGATATAGTGTAAACATAACTTTTAGATGCACTAAAAAATAAAAATAAATTAGTGTGACTGGTTTCATTATGATACTCACTTTCTTGCAATTGTCTTGCATGGAATCTACAATATGTCCAAGGCAGGCTTGTAATGTTCCTGGTACCACTTAGAAGTTTTATACTGTTATGAACCACTTAAATTACTTTTTAAAGACAAAGCCATTCTTTACATTTCTATCTTTTCTTCTCAGAATGTAAAGAAACTAAATAAAGGTAAAGTACTATATAAGAGCCAAGAAAGCAGCTAGCCTTTTTTTTACCTGAGCAGAGTTAGAAAGCTGTTTTCTCCATGGCTCTTCTGTGCTGCTGTTCAGGTCTGTACGATTATGAGGTAGAATAAATGTATTTTGCTGCAGGTAAGGCACATTTCCATTACTTTCACTTCCTGCTATACAATTACTGCCTACTAAGATAGTGTCTGTACTTCCTAGAATTTTTGATGTGCCACAAGGAATACAACCTGCAGAAAAAGCTCCACTGGACAAAGATTTTTCAGTGCAAGCAGGGTGAACTCCAGGCTGAGAGACGCTAGATACTCGGGTCAGAGCAGCATGTGGTTGTCGATTAGAGATAGAGTTTGTAGACAGTGATGAATCAGCTATTGCCACATTATGAATTCCAGTAGTTCGTACCTGAGCAACTCCTTTGTGTCTTATCTTCAAAAACAAAAAAGAAAAACTGCTGTGTGACTCTGAAAATGTGTAGTTGACACATCTCTAATTTCATATAACATTTCATCTATTTAAAAAAATGCTTGAAAAATAGGTTCACTTTAAAATAGGATTCCTACCCAAAGAAAGCTGTTTCAATATATAAAGAAACCACCATTTATGAGCAGCTCTAAGAGCAAAGCTGCTAAAAATTATAAATAATAAGTCAAAAATTTATAGGCATTTTTTTCTTTCATGAAACAGAAGATTTCAAATTTTCATTCAATTTACATTTATGGTAAAACCTTCAAATTAAACAATTATTAAAGTATCACTACCACAATTTAGGATAATTTCTTAATTATTAAATAATAAAATAAGCTCTCAGAATACAAGCATGTAATCACAAGTAAAATATTATGCAAATAAATAATAAAGTAATAAGTATTTGGTTATTTGAGTGTATTTCCTTAAAAAACATTTTGTCCATTACTAATACATATGTAAAACTCAGATATATACATTCCATCAGATATAGAGAGAAACTGTAAGTTAACATTAATATCCTCTAAAATGACACTACAGCCAAGAGATATAGTCAACATGTTGGTTAGAGAAAATAAAATATTATACATACTTGCTGCATTAAGACAAACTGACTTTCTAACTGTTCTAGCTGATGTTTCTGTGCTGGATTTAAATTATCTCTATTTGCACGCAGTTGTTCCAACCGCTAGAATAAGAAGAGAAGAATATAATCAAATTTAATCTACAATTTAAGACAATATAAGGCAACTCCTAACTAAAAAGACTATATAGATGGTACCTTTGCAGGATGAATGAAAGTGATTCTTAACCAATGTTAGTGAAGCTCAAAATACTTTAGCAAGTCTGAAAAAGGCAGTAGAATCTAAAACTCTGAGGAAAGCTGTTCCGTGTGGGTATAGTTAAATGTGTTATGGAGAAATAAAAATTCAGACAAAGCTATTTAGCTTACAATGTATTAAAATAAAAGTACTGAATGCAGCATTGTTCATAACAGAATTACTGAAAAACATGTTAAATCCCAATAATTAGAATCTGTTTAAATAATAGATTCGCCCCAAGGAATCATAACTAAAAGGGCAGAGAAGCAATACACAGACACAGAAAGATCCTTAAGATGTATCTTTAAGAAAAAAAATAAGATCCTAAAATATATGTAAAAGTCTACCTATAATTATATTTTAAAAAGAGAGACCTGGCAGGGTGCAGCAGCTCACACCTATAAGCCCAGCACTTGGGGAGCTCAGGTGGGCAGATCACTTGAGGTCAGGAGTTTGAGTCTGACCAAAATGGGGAAAGCCTTTCTCTACTAAAAATACCAAAAAATTAGCTGGGCATGGTGGTGCATGACTGTAGTCCCAGCTATTCGGGAGGCTGAGGCAGGAGAATCGTTTGAACCTGGGAGGCAGAGGCTGCAGTGAGTAGAGATGGCGCCACTAAACTCCAGCATGGGTGACAGAGCAAGACCCTGTCTCCATAATAAAAAAAAAGACAAATACATTTGTCTGTACATGTACAATTTACATATCTAGAAAAAAAAACAATTTAAGATTGCCTGTCCATGAAAAACTAAAAATAGTTGGCTAGAGGTAGAAAGCGGAAGGAACCTTCACCTTACGTATTTCATCATCTAAGTTTCTTCTCCCCTCATAAAATGTATTATCATTCCTAATATTCTGGAAAACATGAACTCATTTTACTACATGTATATTAATTTAGTAAACAGTCATTCAATTTGAGACTCAATGCCTAAAAAACAGTGTTTACGATTTCTCCTGCTTTCAAATTGGGGGAGAGATTATCAAACGAATTCATACCTGTAATTTCTGTGGTGTCAAACACAGCGAATAAACTTGTTGCTGTTCTGAATGATGTGAAACACTTTGGCCGCTATTCCAGTTATCAGAAACATTCTGAGGAAAATTTAGTGTAAAAGATTAAGAATATTTGCTTAATTTTACACACTAAAAGTTATGACTAGTGAGAACCAAATGAGCAGGAACTGGATATGTATACATACATACACACACGTGTGTGTGTATATATATGTATGTGTATATATATAAAACTTATCCTTTTACGTCATTTAAAAAATTATTTTAAATGCATAATTGATTTGTAAACTTACAAATTTAGGCAAAAAAAGGCCCGTATTTGAATTATGTCTGAAAGAGGTGGAAAGGTGGTCTACTATATTCAACATTCAATTTATTTCAATGTCAGAAGTAATGGTAAAAACTGTGTTAAAATTGTAAAAGCAGGGAAATGAATAAATGATTTGATGAACATAAACTTATCCCTACCTTCTATATTTAATGTGATGCAAAGATCAAGCTTAAAATACAGTCCAGACACAATTTCAGAAGAGTCAGTTTCATTTTTGATTGGGATTTTCTATATCTCTAAAATGTATATATACCTTTGTTTGACTAGATGTTCTTGTCTTCTTGGCAGGACTGGACGGGCCTTCTACTTGGCTAGGAGTAATCATGTGTAGTGACAAGGGTTGCTGTAAAATTGGTGTTTGACTATGGTTTAATACAGGTTCAGTATTTGGATGATGATGTTTATATGCCTAAGGATCACAGAAGTAAGACAAAAATATGGTTCTGCATATTCCTAATTCACTTCAAATTATAAAACTTTATATACTTTTCAATGCTATGTGTACATCACTGATGGCAATTATTAAAAATTATAATCAAGTGAAAAATAAAGGGAGCAATGTGTGCCTTCTTTACAAAAGTTTCATCTTTTAAACTTAATAAACAACTATAGAAAAGTCACTTAAGAACACCTTTCAAATCATGAGAATATACAAAAGTTTTAAACTGTCACCCATACTTCTTCCCGTATTAAGAGGGAGTTTTGATTTTCTACAACTCTTTTAAAAAGTTTCCTCTATTTTAAAGTCAATCCTTCATTTAGTGAAATTAATAAATACTAAAAAGTGGGGGAAAAACCCTTAAAGCTGGGCACCTGCAGAATATAACCCAACTTCTCACCTGCTGTGCTGTGTTCATGGCACCCTGCCTGGAGGTAAGCTCTGCGGGAATTGGTAGGCTCCACGCCTCCTCAATACTAGGAAGTAATTTAGTTTTATTCTGTAGACTACCTTGTGGAAGGTTACACAACTGAGCCTAGGAAAAATTATGTAAAAAGCAAATTTAACACAAGCCTACTTGAGTAAGAGCAAGTCCACTTAATCTTCCTCACTGTTATAGATATTTTTTTTTTAAGTCCTAAATTTGGGATTTTAGATAGATGTTAAGTATAAAGAGGGCAACTAGAATATTCTTGTGATATTCAGAACAAAAACAGGCTCTGTTTCTCAGATATCTTATGAAATTGCAAGCAAGTGTGAAAAATGGCATTTGTGTTTTTTTCTCTACAGTGCTATGAAAACTTAAAAATGTAGATAGCACACTGGAAAAATTCATGCATATTAATGAAAAATGTAAATTAACATGCATCAACAAAGTAAATGTGAAAAATAATATAGTTTACATACTACACATTACACTTAAAATTAAACATAAAATAATATCAAAAAATATTACAAAGTACAAAAACAAAGTAACATCAATCACAACTACACAAATTTGTCAGCCACCCTTACAGGAATACAATCATTTAAAATATACTATTTAAAATTTTTACCTGTAGAAATTTAATTCTTGCAGCAAGTGTAGAGGTATTACTACAATGTTTGCTCCTAGTTGCATTTAAGTAGCATTTAATAGCATCCTGAGGCTGACTGCAGGATTCATAGAGAGTACCTAGGTCCATCCAGGCTGCTGCATGGCCATTGTCCAATTGTACAGCACAAATATAGGCCTGTAAAGCATCCATAGGCTGATTTTGCTGCTGATACAACACACTGGAAGAAAAAGAGTGTTGTCAAAAACTAACTGGCTACTTTCTTTTGTTTATTTGTCAGTATTTTTCAGTGTCTCACTCTGTTGCCCAGGCTGGAGAGAAGTGGCATTTCCACCACACAACACAGCCTTGACCTTCCCTACTCAAGCAATCCTCACACCTCAGCCTCCTGTGTAGCTGGGACTACAGACACATGCCACCATGTCTGGCTAATTTTTAAATCTTTTTTGTGGAAATGCATCCCATTATATTGTCCAGGCTGGTCTTAAAATCCTGAGGATAGAGGGTCTAGAGATCCTCTATCCTCAGCTTCCCAAAGTGCTAGGATTACAGGAATGAGCCACTACAAACAGCCAGTTAATTTTATATTACTATACAGTACATTAGGTATTTCAATCATCCAGTGTATCAAGTAAAATTCTACTGTGTTTATATACATAGCCTTACCCTATTGAACACCATGTATCTGCACTTGCTTCTGATTTATCAATAGATTGCCTGTAAGATACAAAGGCATCCTGAACTTTCCCAATACTCGAATAACACCTAAAAGGAAAAAACATAAATTATCCATTAACAATCCATTTGACAAAAAGTGAAATGTATTTCAAAGGAGAGCAAGCAGATGTGTATGTGTGTACATATGTTTATCAATATACATATGATATAGTCATGTTATCCTCTATTATAACTTGCTGTTAAATACTGCCTTGAAAAGAGCTAGTACATGTTAATAAACTTTTTCTCAAAGCATTGGAGCCTGAATTATTTCAATGCTGTAATACTGCAGGTATTACACAGCCTTCTATTTACACAGTTTGAACACAGGCTTCCTACATCATAAGAACAGAGTTAAATATAAAGAGAAAAGTACCTTTGATAATGACTTTTATACTAGAATTTAATATTCTCCTTCCACTTAGTAACACTGAATCTGTTGGGATTACAGGCATGAGCCACTGTGCCTGGCCTTCATGTAATTTTTTTGAGACAGGGTCTCATTATATCCCCCAGGTTGGTATGTAGTGGCATGATAATACCTCAATGTAGCCTCCAACAATCCTTATAACCTCAGCCTTCCCAGTGGCTGGGACCACAGACAGGCACCACACCCAGCTAATTCCGGTATGCTGGGTAGAGACAGGGTTTTGACACTTGCCCAGGGTGATATTTAATTCCTGAGCTCAAGCAACCCAGTCTCCTTGGCCTCCCAAAGTGCTGGGATTACAGTAATGAGCCTACATGCGAAGCCTGAAACTGTAAATTTAAGCATCTGTGTTATACCATTTATAAAATGCTACAAGAAATAAACAGTAACAACCGTCCTTTATAATAATGAGACATTTCAATACTATAACAGAATATGCAACAAATCTTATTGTTAAAAAAGCAAAAAATGTTCAGGTTCATATTCTATTTATAGTAAAAAACAATTGCTCAAATATAATAAAACTTAATGCCACAGACCAATGTTTACACCTGCCCCTTTTTGGTAATTAGCCTCTTTTATAATGTTAGGGTATTAAAAGCCTATACTGTGGAAAAACTAACATAACAGTATATAATTGTGCTAGCTGTAAGCCTTAATGTGTCTTGGTTCACTTGCTCTATTTAGTAACAGGACTATTCAATTAAGTAATAAAGCCAGTTTGCTCAAAACACTTTGTTGTGCAATGCAGGTACAAAAAAAATTCAGCTTCTCCTGAACTTTAGTGGTGGATTAAGTCAAAGTCTGAACTTTCAAGTTCTGTAATACAAGCAACCAAAGCCAAATTATTTTATAATCACTAGAGTTCTTCATTTAAAAAAACCCTATTACAAAGAGTTAACATCATTCTTATTATATATCACTAAGAGATAACTAAATATTTTAATAAGGAACAATGCTAAAAAGTCTCCCTTTAATATAAATATGCTTTCCAAACTTCCAAAAAAAAATACATTGTACACAAATAAAATTAACAGGAAAACTAAATTTGAATGTGACTTCACATCAAAGTTACAAAAAATGAACCTACGTAAAAACAAAATCAAAATTTACCAATGAGACAAATTAAGGCAATTAAATTAAGATACAACCTTGTTTTGAAAAGGTGCCTGACAGTTCTAATCTAATCCTCTCAACAGGTGAAATAAAAATTGAGACATCAAGTAGTTTATATTCTTTTTTAATTTTTGAGATGAAGGCTCACTCTGTCACCCAGGCTGAAGTACAGTGATGCAATCTTGGCTTACTGTAGCCTCCATCTCTTGTGTTCAAGCGATTCTCCTGCCTCAATCTCTAGCGTAGCTGGGATTACAGGTGGACACCACCACGCTTGGCTGATTTTTGTATTTTTAGTAGAGATGAGGTTTCACCAAATGATCCACCCACCTTGGCCTCCCAAAGTGCTAGGATTACAGGTGTGAGCCACTGCACCCGGCCTCAAGTAGTTTAAATGGACTATCAATGATTCCACAGTCAATGACAAAGCCAGGATTTAAACCCAAGTTTCTCACTCTTCAATCCATTGATCTTTCCAACACACTAAAATACAATCTGGCAATTAAAAACACATACATGTACAAATATGTACGCTATCAGACATGTAAATATAATATCAGTAGGTATAATTTAGACAATCAATATTCAAGGTAAGAAAAATACAGAGAAAAAAATTCTGGGTTACCAAAAACATTTCTATGTTCTTTCTATAACAAACAATAATAACTTACACATTTCCTCTCAACTAGAACTGTAATTTGAGATCTATGATTAATAAAAATATTTGTTTTAATATACAAAATCACCAAACAAGACTGTAAATGGCAAATTTTCACAGATGACTGTCATCAGATAAAATAAAATTTCAGGTTTTATGGAATATTTTTAAAATTCTAGATATCAAAGGAAATACAACGTAAATACTAAACTGAAAAACTATTAGTGAATATTACATGATGGTACTCTTCTAAAATTCTTTAAGACTCTTAAAAACTAGCAATAAATCTACTCAGATTAAGAAGAAAACATGATGGTGAAACCTGAGTCTATTAAAAAAATACAAAAATTAGCTGGGAGTAGTGGTGTGCCCCTATAGTACTAGCTACTTAAGAGGCTGAGGCATGAGAATTACTTAAGCCAAGGAGGCAGAAGTTGCAGTGAGCCAAGACTGTGCCACTGCAATTCAGCCTGGGCAACAACTGTGTCTGACAGAAAAAAAAAAAAGTAAAAAGTAAAAACAAAATCTAGTAAGTAAAGGAAGAGTATCTCAGTAAAAGCAATTAAATTCAAAGCTATGTATATCTCCTAGAAATGTTTAATTTTCTTTTTCTGTAAAAGAAAATATAGTTTTGCAAAAAATATTATACACAATAAATATTATATTTTAATAAACATACAATACTATTATATTTTAATGTAAATGTTATTTGAATTTGGGGAAATTTTAATTATAAATGTAATTATAATTATATTTTAACAAAAATGTAATTATATTTCAATTTTAAATAAATTACAACATCAGTAAATAACCACAATAAAACTTCCAGGTTATATGGGGAAAATAGGTTCAAAGAGCTGTAGGAGTTGTACAGAGTAGGTATCATAGATTTTGTTCAGTATTTAGTTTAATAACTACAGCTATACAAACTGAAAGACAAACTGGATAATTTATTTTTAAAAGTCACTTCCCAGGTTACATATTATAAAATCTACAGATGATTTTATATTATAAAATAACCTCTGGATATCACAAGTGTTTCATCTCACCTTCCAAGGAAATACCAAGATTGGCCAGAATTAGGATCTGCCTCTATTGACTTTCGGAGATACTGAATAGCATAGCTTTCCTTTGTGGCTTTGTCTCCTGCTACATCCATATTATGATGCATCCAACCTATAATCAAAAGTTATGAGCATTTACCCATCATCATTCTACTTTATTAGTTTCAAGAAAATCATGAACAAAACAGCAAATTACTTCTCAGTAATTTATTCATTTAACTGAGATCACAGTTTCCCAAAATTTAAAACTACCAAAGTTCAGAGAAGTCTATTTCACACAAAATGATACAATCAACACTAGAAAAAGATCTTAAAGCACACAGAGAAAATTAAATGATTTTAGGAACTGAATTGACAAATGACAAACCAAGTTCTCTTCTGTAAATTTAAGTTAAAAAAAAATGCAAGTTATAAATCAAAAGTATAAAATTGATAAATTTACTTTTCCTTTGTAGGTTACCATGAAGTAGGGAATTTTAAAAACAACTTTCAACCCCATGCTTACATCCAAAGGATAAAAGCAAGCTATATAATCAACAATAATCAATTTATACTCTTTATCTTGTTTATGAGATGGAGTCTTGCTTTGTTTCCCAGAATGGAGTGCAGTGGCAAGACCCTGGCTCACTGCAATCTCTGTGTCCCAGGTTGAACAGATTATTCTGCCTCAGCCCTTTGAGTAGCTGGGATAATAGGCATGGGTCACGCTCTATGCCTGGCTCTAATTTTTGCATTTCACCATATTCACTAGGCTGGTCCTGGCCTTAAGTGATCCAACCACTTCAGCCTCCCAGTGTTCTGGAATTACAGGTGTGGGCCACCACACCTGGCCCATTTATAGTCTGCTTTCAACTTCTGCCTAAAATATAATCCATTATAAAATATTTTTTTAAATATTTTAATTAATTAATTTAATTAATTTAATAAAATTTTAAACAACTTACAGAAGGCCTTATACATTATTGGCATTGTTTACTTAAATAACATTCTAAAAGTCACAGCATTGGATAAACAACCACAATAAAACTTCTAGGCTATATGGAATAAGCAAAAGAAAACAAAAAAAGACGAAGAAGAAGAAGAAAAGTAGGTGGTACAGGCCCTAGGAAGTAGGCCCTAAGAGTGGTACAGAGCGTGTCCACAGGTTCTCCTTCAATAAACAGATTATGAACCACAGCTACATAAATAATTGAAAGACTATCTAATGGGTAATATATGCTAAATACTCAAGTCAAGTCAAAAACAGTCTGTCAGCTATGACTTAATTCAAGTGCATAAAATTAGCTTTGCAGGAATATCTAAGCAAAACTATGCTTAAGTGCTTTTAAAACTGTGAATAAAACACTGAGATTATAAGACGATTTATACTACCGCAAACTTGAGTAAAAATTAGGATTTTATTTGCTCAGACCAAAGTACTGAAGGACCGACAAATATTAACCCAACTAGCAAATACAATCAAGATAGATAAGAAACAAAATTAATTACTGAAGAGGAGCTTTGCTATATTAAATGATAACAACATATTATTTTATATTACTTTCAAACACTGGATTACCTTATCTTCAACATGAGAATATGTTACAGATTTTTGAGGGAAAAAAAACCTATAAGATGTTCTTTATAATTTTAGGTGGAATGTTTCCATTTATCGTATATCAATACAACTATAAAGCAAGGTTAGTATCCACTTACTAGATGTATGATAACCTCAATTCAATTTACTTCATAAAGTGTTAAGTAGACAGAAGATCTCCAATCTTATCCTGTGGTCAAGCAATAAGGGGATAATGTTGAGAATCCAAGACTAGCTGCACTAATTATTAACTTTTTTTTTTTTTAAGACAAAGTCTTGCTCTGTTGTCCAGGCTGGGGTTTAATGCCGCAATCTCAGCTCACTGCAGCCTCCACCTCCCGCGTTTAAGTGATTCTCCTGTGTCAGCTCCCCGAGTAGCTGGGATTACAAGTGCATGCCACCACATCAGGCTAATTTTTGTATTTCTAGTGGCAGGCGGTTGCAAGGGGAGGGTCACTATGTTGGTCAGGCTCCTCAAACTCCTGACCTCAGGTGATCTGCCTACCCCAGCATCCCACAGTGGCTGAGACGACATATGTGCATGACCACACCCAGCCAGCACTAAGCACTCTTTATATAGATGGTAAGGAGTGTGCTTCATAATGGGTTTAAGTATATCAACTATGAAAATACACTTATAGAAGAAAACATTTATATAGTAGTCCCCCATTACTTGCATTTATGCTTTCTATGGTTTCAGTCTCACAGTGCCAAAAAATGTTTAATGGAATAATCTCAGAAATAAGATATTTGTAAGTTTTAAACTGCATGCCACTCTGGGTAGCATAATGAAAACTTATACTACTACACCTACTCCCTGTCTGTGCAGTGTATCCACACTGACTACGCAACCCAGTCAGTAGTCACTTAGTAGTCTTAGCTGTATGAAAACATAGTAAAATATAGGGTTTGGAACTACTTGCAGCTTCCAAAGTATCATGGAACATGTAAGTCTGGGATAACCGGGGACTACTGTAATAGAATTATTCATTTAAAATTTTGCCTCAAAATAATACATGTCACATTTAATCTTAAATCATAGACTTCTAAATGAAAATGGACATCTAAGCAGAAGGGAAAAAACCGAATCTCAAAAGGAAAATCTCTTCATATTAATGTAATATATAATAAAAGTTAAGTTTTCATGTACCTAACTGTTGTAATACAGTTGCTTTTACTTGTGCAGGAAGGTTTTCTTTCTGTAAAAGTTGTTCATATGCTTCCTTTGCAGAATGATACTTCCTCTAAAGAGCAGAGGAAAAAGAATATTTAGAGAAAAATAAATATTTAAATAAAAATATTCTTGATTTTAACAATATATACAAGGCCATATTTATAGTAACTAAAATAAAAATAATAAAGCAATACATAATAATGAATAGTAAAAATTATAAATGTAATAAAAATAAATATAATTAAAATAGCTAGCACATGAAGATTTACAAATAATGATGTTTAAAAGTTTCTAGCACCACAAAAAAGTAACAGAAAGTAAAAAGTGCTAATATGTTAAGTGAGTATTTCTTTGGCCCAGGACAGCCATATTTCAGATTACAGCTAAAACACTAACATTAAATATAACAATGTATAACACAAAATATTACAACATTAAAAATATATATATATCTGAAAAGTTACAAGAAAAATTTGCAACCTCTAACATTATTTCAGTAACATTTATAAAGGTACATAAGTAGTCTATCAGATAATGCACTATTAACCTAGAAATACTTTCAAAGAGAAGAATAATTTGTTAGATCAAGTGCCACATTCTTTACAAAGTACTGCTCTTAACAGTACATAAGCAAATCTCTGTTCAAAATTTAAATTCAAAATTTAAAATATACAGTCCTTGAAAATATTCTTTAGAAATATTTATAATCTTAAAGATATTACATTTCTCATAGTTACAAAGTAACAATGTTTGTCATATTTAAAGTTACAGGCAATTTCTAAGTAAAACCATTTGCACACAGCTCTATCTCATGAAGTACTAATACAACTAAAACCTATTATTGTTAGTCATAAAGTTAAACTCAGCTCCTCCAAATTATAAATAAATAAATACCAAGTCTGAAATATATTTAGCAAAACCATGCTAAACAATGCAGTAAGAAAGTGGCTCATACTCATAATCTCACCTGCCTAAGCAGCTTTAACTTTTAAAGGAGCTACTAATGATTAAATCAAATTAGCAGAGCAATGTAACTAAAATCAATGGGGTATAAAGTGGCACTGAAAATAAGATTAACTAAAACTGACAGAGAAAGAAGTGGAGAAGTAGACATTAGTTTTCTCTCTTTCTCCCTCTCTCATACGTATACACAAATATAGGAAAACTGACCAAAAAAGGTGAAAGCACAAGTCATAATATGAAAAATGGAGTAAAATTTATAAGTATTTAAACGCATAAATAACACATTTATTTTCAAATACGGCACTAAAGACCATAGGGAGTACCACAGCAAAAGAAAATAAGTAAAACACTCAAAATATTTTAACTGCATTACCTCAATGCAAAAAAAAGAGAGTGGCATGACAAAATACATCCCTTTTTCATAATTAAAAAAAAACTGGCTGGACAAGGTGGCCTATGGCTATCAACCAGCACTTTGAAAGGCCAAGGTGGTTGGATTGTTTCCCAGGAGTTCCAGACCAGTCTGACTAACATGGTGAAACCCCGTCTCTACTCAGCTACTCAGGAGGCTCAGGTAAGAGAAGGGCTTGAACCTGGGAGGTAAAGGCTGCAGTGAGCAAAGACTGAGCCACTGAACTGGCTCAAGATTGAGCCCCTGCAGTGAGAAAAGATTGAGCCTGAGTGACAGAGTGAGAGTCTGTCTCAAAAACAAAACAAAAACCCAAACCTCAAAAATTATAAATGGAAGGGAGCTTCTTCAAGGTAAGAAAGGCCATATATGAAACCTCTCTCAGGGAGGGATAAGCAGGGGATGGTGGAATTGGGGAGGGATAACATTAGGAGAAGCACCTAATGTAGCTGATGGGGGGAGGAGGATGGATGTAGCAAACCATCATCGCATGTGGAGGGAGGGAGGGGGGGAGAAAAAGGAGGGAAGGAAGGGAGAAAGGGAGGAAAGGAAAGGAGGAAGGGAGGAAAGGAAAGGAGGAAGGGAGGAATCCTCAAAAAATGTCAGTGAAACACTGACAGCATTCCCCTAATAAGAAGAACTACAAAAGAAACCAAAATCACACTACTACTCAACTTAGTAATGAAAGTTCTAGCATAAACAATTAGATAAGAAAAAGAAATAAAAGGCATCCAAGTCAGAAAGGCAAATAAGCTCATTTTCCTGAGATGACATGATCTACATAAAAAATTGTTACACATATACAAAAGACACACACACACACACACACACACACACACACACACACAGAGTAAATAAAGTCAGCAAAGTTGCCAGATGCAAAATCAACAATCAAAATTAGTTGTACTTTAGTCCCTCCTTATATGCAGTTTCACTTTCCATGGTTTTAGTTACCCAAATGCAAATGAAGTCCAAAAACATTACATAAAAAAATCCAGAAATAAAACAATTTATAAGTTTTAAACCATGTGCTGTTCTGGGTAGCATCATGAAATCTCACAGCATTCATGCCACTGGGAATGTAAGTCATCACTCTGTCCAGTGTACCTGCACTGTATATGCATACCCATACTGGGTGTGCCACGAAATCTCTTTCTTAATAGCTATATTGATTTATCAGCGTGAAAATCATAGCATATATAGTGTCCAGTACTATTCAAGTTTTCAGGTAACCGAAGGAAGTCTTAGAATCAGTCTCCATCAAGTAAATTGATGGGGAATTGTGAGGGGATAGGAAGTGAGAGGCATTAATGTATACTAGCAACAGCAATTAACTAATTTTAATTAATTTCTAAATAAATTTGAAAAAGAAACTAAGAAAGCAATTCTATTAGGAGTATTAAAAAGAAAAAATAAATAAAGGAATAAATGTACCAAAGGCAAAAGATCTGCACACTGCAAACTACAAAACAATGCTAAAAAGACACAAATAAGCAAGAGACATCCTATGTTCATGAACTGGAATTCCTGATATTTTCGCAATGACAGCACTTTCCAAAACAGTTTACATATGTAAAACAATCAATCTCTATGAAAATTCCATAGTGATTTGCAAAAACAGAAAAATTCATTCTAAAATTCATATTGCAAAGGGCCATAAAGAGCCAAATAACTTGGAAAAATTGAAGAATTTGCACATTCAACATTCAAACGGACCATAAAATGACACGTAAATGAAACAATATGTTGTTGGCATAACAACAGAAGACAGCTCAGGAATAAAATACCCACACAAATGGTCAACTGATTTTCACCAGAAGTGCCAAAACAAGTCACTGAAAAATAGTGTTTTCAACAAGTGGTGCTTATAAAATTTCAATATCCACATTGAAAATAATGAAAATGGGTCCTCTTACACTATACATAAAGAATTAACTGAAAATGAATAAAAAGCCGTCAACGTAAGACCTGAATTATAAAGCTCTTTTAAAAAATTGCATTATGTCTTCACACCTTGGAGTTGATAGTGATTTCTTAAACATGACAATGTAACATAGGTAACAAAAAGAAAAACAGGATGTTTTCAAAATTAAAACTTCTGTGCATCAAAATACTCTATCAAAATAGTGAAAACCCCAAAGTGGAAGAAAATATATTCGAATCATGTATCTGGTAAAGAGATTAATATTCACAATATATTATGAACTACTATAATTTGACAACAAAACCCCTCACAACCAATTCAAAAAAGGTCAAAGAACTTGAATAAACATTTCTCCAAGAAGCTATACATGTTGCCAATAAGCACATGAAAGGATGCTCAAAACCATTAGTCACTAGGGTAATCTACATCAAACACTAATGAAACATCACTTCACAACCACCAGGGTGAAAGACATGGAAAAATTTGAACCCCTGTATATTGCTATTAAGAATGCTGCAACTACTGTGCAAAACAGCTTGATGATTCCTTAAAATTTACTAAACAAAATCATCATATTTCTTACCAATTCCACTAGCTATATAGCTAAACGAAAACAAAGACTCAAATATTAATACTTGTACACCTCTCTGTACAAGCAGTATTATTCTGTAATACTGTAATTATTTTATAATACTGTATATAGCAGTATGTTTCCAATTGTCAAAATATCAAAATAATCCAGCTGTTCATCTACAGATAAATGGATAGGCAAAAACATAAATATGAATAAGTATAACAAAATATTATTCAGGCACAAAAAATATGTAAGTTCTGAAAATGTGAATGAACCTTAAAAGTCAAAACTAAGTAAAATAAACCATACACAAAAAGACAAATACTGTATGATCCACATGTGCCAGGTATCCTCGCATAGACAAATTCAAAGATAGAAACCAAAGGATACCTTGGGCAGCAGTCAGAAGAAAGTGAGGACTCAGTAAGTACAGGTTTTGTATTTTAAATGATAAAAAAGCTATGGAGACAAACAGTGGTAATGGTTACACAATACTGTCAATGTATTTAATGCTATTAAATGCAACACTTATAAGCACATAAAATATGCCTCAGGAGGCTAAGGCAAGAACTGATTTAGGCCAAGACCCATCTTTTAAAAATAATTTTTAAAAATTAGATGGGCATGGTGGCATGTCCCCCCAGTCTTAAAGATAGAAGAAGATAAAAATAGTAAATGTCATGGGATGTTTCTCTAGTTAGAAAACAAATGAACAAACAAAATACAGAAAATACAGTCAGTATAGTATGTTGCCTTAGGAAAAGATTTACATATAAACCTATACAGATCTAGCTATGAGCCCCATCTGGTCTCAAACTCCTCCTGGCCTTAAGCAATCCTCTTTCATCAGCCTTTCAAAGCACATTTTATTGTTTTTAAGTGTACCACTGAAGTACTTTCACAGTGTTGTGTAACCATCATCACTATTTCTAAAACCTTTTTGGAAATAAATAGTGATAATGGTTACACCTCGATAAAGAAAATGTTACTTTATTAACTCCACATTCTCTATTGACTTCAGCCCCGGTAAGCTTTACTTCAGATTGTTAAATTTGTCTATTCTAGATACCTCATACAGGTAGATCACAGTATTTGTCCTTTTCTATCTGGCTTATTTAACTTAGCCTTTAAAACAAAACAAAATAAAATAAAATACATTCTTATATACTCAACACCCTAATTCTGAAATTCTGAAAATTTTTAGGGAAATTACTATGTGAAAGTGTTCTCCTTAGCAAAGTAGTTTGGGAGCTGTATTTTAAGCCACACAAATTTATCCACTGAAAATACTAAAATAAAGATTAACCATATACATTTAAAAAACATCTTCATCCAAATGACACTGTGCCCCCCACCGAGGTAACAGCACTTAAGACTCATCTTGTGCACTAATCTGAGAATCAGATATTTCTCCAAGGAGCATTATTTCCTTTTACTAGAGAACAGTGTTAGTGACGAAATTCTGGGCAGTAGGTGTGCTTGCTAATACTGTGGCATCACTGCTTCAGTTCATCTTGGCTGAGAGAGTAAGAATATATATATGTATGCATATGATAGTTAATTTATATATAGATACATATCTATAAATATATTTACATATAAGCTATCTATATAAAAATACCTTAATCCAAACATGAGTTCATACTGATATCACCAATGATATTATTATATTATCACTGGATTGATATTATCAATCCATTTCCCATAGTTCATTCTAGCATCCCCCAATGGTCTATTTGTAGACTCCTACCACAACATGGAATAAAACTGCTCCCAGTACCACTCATTTTCTTAATTGCAGAATTTATCATTTTCCTATTTCATTTTCTCATTTTTCTCCTCTTCTATTTTTCTATTACTTTCTATTTCTTATTTGTAGAATCCCTGTATGTTACAATTATTAAATTCTAAATTTTATGCCCATAACAATCAACTTCCCCACTAACAGCACAATTCTTAGACAAAAGATTTTCTTATTTTCTTTAAATGTAATTTCATTTCCAAAGATCAGTAGATTTCTCCTATCACCCTCTTCAAAGAGATCATGTGATATATTTGTAACAAAATTTATTTAGATACAGTATATGTTCCATTCTGGAATTTCTCACAGTGTTTTGGGTTTTTTGGTTTTTTTTTTAATACATTTAACCTTCATTCTTCAGGCTCTAAAGTTAAATGCCTGTTGTATTAAATAAGTAAGCTAGTGTATCCAAGATACTGTCATATATCTAACAATACAGCAGTATGCAAAATGATCTGATGATTCTAACATAGTTTGGGGGCTTCATCTAATAATGAACACTCTTCTCAACTCTCTAAAAACATCTAATCTCATTACTCAACCTACAGTTTTTAGTTTTACAAAATGCCATATAAATAGATTTACCAAATATGGAGTCTCTTGTAGTGGCTTCTTTTATTTATCACTGTGTATTTAACATTTGTTAGTAGGTGAATGCAGTTCATTCCTGTGAAATGTTTAATAATATTAAATAGTACGTGTTAGGTATTAGCACAATTTTACAAGCTCACCTGGTGAAACATATCTTGGTAGTTTCTAGTATGCAGCAGTTAAAAATAGGCACTAAGATTTAGATTTTTTTTAAGAAAATAGATTTTCAAGTCAGTTCGGAAAATGTGTAGAAGGACATGAATATGTAAAGTCTGTATTTAGTGTTATAAGAAACTAACTTTCTTTCAAAATGGCTGTTCCAATTAGCATTACCAAAAGAAATGGATTATCCATTTATGATACTACGTAACTTGCCAGATATATTGTTAGGCTCTTAAAATTTTAGACTATTTTTGGGGGGGTTGGAGTTGGCTCTGTTACTAGACTGAAGTGCAGTGATGCCATCTTGGTCCACTGCAACCTTCGCCTCCCAGGTTCAAGTGATACTCCTGCCTCAGCCTATGGAGTAGCTGGGACTACAGGCGTGCCTGTTGATTTTCGCATTTTTTTTAGTAGAGATGGAGTTTCATCATGTTGGCTAGGATGGTCAATCTCTTGACCTTGTGATCCATCCAACTTGGCCTCCAAAAGTGCTAGGATTACAGGCGTAAGCCACTGTGTGGTCAGCCTACACTTTAATAGATGTACAGTTAATAGTACTAACTTATTTTTTATTTTAATGTGAGTTTCCCTAGTAAAATCTTTTCGTGTTTATGTGCAATGAGTATCTTCTTCCATGTGTTTCTCTTCATCTATTTTCACCATTTTAAATATTTTCTTATTATTACTACTGTTGGTTTTTACAAGTTATTTGTAATATTGTCTAAAACTCTTTATTCAATATGTGAATTCTAAATATTTTCTCCCAGCTATAGCTCATCTTTTCAATTTCTGAACAGTATGTTCCGGAGAGCAAAATATTTTAATGCTAATTAACAAATATAAGTATTTTTTCACAATGATGGTATACAGTGTTATATCTAAACATAGACAAGGTCACATATATTTCTCCTAAAAGTTACATGCTTTTGAATTTTAAATTTACACCTGTGATTCATTTTAAATTCCATTTTACATACAGTATGAGATAAAGATCCATTTTTTTCTGCATAATTGTCCATAAATGGTAATGTTCATACCAATTTGAAAGCACAAACAATCCTATCGCCACTGTATTACCAAAGAACACTATCAAAATCAGTTGACTAAACAAGCCCTGGAAGTCACCTGAGACAGAACCAACAGACAATTTAGAAAACCAGAAATAGACATGTAAACTAGTTAGGCAATCTAGGTCTAGATCAATGCAGCAACAGTATTATCATTTCCCACCGTAAAAGAACAGCATGACCAGGCTCATTCTTATCACTGAAAACACAAAACAGTAGAGCACTTAAAGTATAAAAAGAACCTAGTGGATTCCTTTTAATAAATGACATAATCAAAAGTCCTTTTCTGAGTGTACTTTCATCCTCATAATGCTAAGACAACCTTCCCCCACACAAAGAAGTACCAGTCAGATTGGCTGTGGAAAGCATCACCTTTCTGTGAAACAGCATCATTAGACTGGGAATCTGTGGAACACTCAGTAAATAAGCAGAGGGGTAACCACCAATCTCCTTCAAAGGAATTTTCTTTAGAATCACAGTCTAGAAGAGTACAGGCAGAATCCATATCACAAAAATCCTTCAATAGTCACTTGAAAGTCCTTAAATGAAAACAATAAAAGTTTCAGTAAAAAAAATGTAACTCTAAAGTGAAAGAAATTGAAATATAAAATTTAAACACGCTACAGCAAAACTCACTGAACAGCTCAGTAGCACAGCAGAAACAAAAAGAGAGCAGAATCTTCAGTTAAAATGAACTTGAGGACCATCAACAGAATTTATATTTGCACAAAAAAAAAACACCACATTAAATATAAAAAAGAGGATCTATGGAACAATGACATATCAAGCATTTATAACATAAGCATCCATGAATATGAAATAAAGCACTTGACAAAAACAGTAATCCATAAAATTATGGCTGTCACAAATTTAGAACAGAAATAAACATATTCAAAAGGCTGAGCAGGCTGGGCATGGTGGCTCACACCTGTAATATCGGCACTTTAAGAGGCCACGGTGGGTAGATCAGCTGAGGTCAGGAGTTTAGATCAGATGGCCAACATGGTGAAACCCCACCTCTATTAAAAATACAAAATGAGCCAGGGATGATGGCCATGTGCTTGTAATCTCAGTTGGTTGGCAGCCTGAGGCAGGAGAATTGGTGGAAGCTGGGAGACGAAGGTTGCAGTAAGTCAAGACTGTGCCACCGCACTCCAATTTAGGCAACAAGAACAAGACTTTGTCTCAAAAAAAGAAAAGAAAAAAAGCTGGGCAAAGCTCAATGGGATAAACCACCCCAAAAATCCAGGACAAATATAAACTTCTTACCGCAAATCATAAACTCAAGAGTATATTAATCAACTGCTGAAAGAAAAGACTTTTCAACATAAATTATATTTGGTAAAAAATGTAGGTCAGGAATGAAGAAAAATAAAGATATTCTCAGATAAAGAAATCCGTTGGTATCCAGCCTATCATAAAAAAAGTATAATGAAAATCAGAATTCTTCACAAAGAAATTATTAAAGGAATCTTAGAGAATCTGAAAGAATAAAAAAATAAGAAAAAGCAGACATAAGGATACCCAAAATAAGATTTCAACATGAGTTTTAAAAACCATGTTTGTTTATCTTTTTAAAAGTATCTGATATAACATAAAAGTATTTTTAAAGTGAGGAAAGTAAAAAGGCAAGTAAATTGATACGGGGATGTCCACATTTCAACTGACGTAGCAAAATGATAACATTAGAGCTTACGTGTGCATATTGTAAATAACCAAATAAAAGAAAGAAAATTATATAGCTATATTCAAACATCCAACTAATATGTCAATATGAAATTTTAAAAAATAGTCACATTATCTCAAACAGGTCAATAATTATCAATGTAGGGTGTAAATACAGCCATGGGTTTAAAAAAAAAATTGTACTATATGCCATTTACAAACAATGAACTTCAAACTTAACACGCAGAGACTGAACGTATGAGAATAGAAAAATGGCAAATAATGTAATAATTTTTTGGCTGGGTGTGGGTAACTCCCCCCTGTAATCCCAGCACTTTGAAAACCCAAGGAAGACAAATTACTTGAGGTCAGGAGTTTGAGACCAGCCTGCCCAACATGGCAAAACCTTCCTCTACTAAAAATACAAAAATTAGCTAGGTGCAGGATCACACACGCCTGTAGTCCCAACTGCTTGGGAGGCTGAGACAGGACAATGACTTGAACCACAGTGAGCTGAAACTGTACACTGCACTTCAGCCTGGGTGACAGAGCAGATTCCATCTCAAAAAAAAAAAAAAAAATTTTTTTTTTTTTTTCCCAAGCAAGTCTCATTTCTCAGCTTCCTAAGGAGTTGGGACTATAGATGTGTGCCAGAAGCTCTAACTAATTTTATATTTTTTGTACAAAAAACAGGGTTTGGCCATGCTCAAACTCCTAGCCTCAAGTGATTGGCCCACCTGTACTCCCAAAATTGCTGGCATACAGGCATGAGCCACCCTGCCTGGCCTTAATATTTATAATTTTAAAGACAAAAATGTGGCTGGGCACAGTGGCTCACACCTATAATCCCAGCACTTTGGAAGACTGAGGCAGGAGAATCACCTGAAGCCAGGGGTTCAAAACCGGCCTAGTCACTATGGTCTAGCAGACCATAGTGTTCAGGTTTCTCTTTTAGTAGAGAAACCCTGTCTCCACTAAAAATACAAAACTTAGCAGGGCACTGTGGCAGGTGCCTGTAATTCCAGCTACTTGAGAGACTGAGGCACAAACAAGAGTACCGTGAACCTGCGAGGCAGAAGTTGCAGGCAATCAAGAAAACATCTCTGCACTCCAGCCTGGGTGAGAGAGAGAGAACACATTTCAAAAACACACAACCAAAAATGTAGGACTGTAGTGACACCAGAGAAAATGGTAGAGTTGGCAACTCCAAGAGCTCATCCACCCATAAAACATTTAAAAAAATTTTTAAAAGCGAGAAAACAGGGCAACTTCCACCAAGATGGCCGAATAGCAATAGATCCAGTCTGCAGTTCCCAGCGAGAGTGCACCAGAATAGGAGTGATATCCAAATTTCCAACTGAGGTACCAGGTTCATCTGAGTGGGACTGATTACAAACAGCCAGAGGTAGGCAACCTGAAGCAGGGCACAGCATTGCCTCACCCAGATCTACACTCCGCAGACCAGAAGATTCTCTTTGGCACCAACTACGCTAGCGTTCCGCATTTCCAGCACAAAACTGGGTGCCATTTTAGTTGAGTGCCTGGCACACCTGTGGGACAGACCTGCTCATTCCCCTGAAAAAAGGGGCTGAAACCAGGGAACCAAACAAGCTGGCCTAGTGGGTACCACCCCCATGAAGACCTGTGAGCTAAGATTCACTGACTTGAAATTCTTGCAGCCAGCACAGCAGTCTGAGCTCAACCTGGGACTTTCGAGCATGGAGGTGGGGGCTGGGGGAATCAGAAGCCATTGCTGAGGCTCCCATAGGCAGTTTCAAAATTGCCGGTGTAAACAAGCCTCCTGGAAATTTACACAGCAACTGGGTGGAGCCCAGCATAGCAGTTCAGCAAGGCCTTTGCAGGCACACTGTCAAGTAGATTTCCTTCTTGCTGGGCAGGGCATCTCTGAAAAATAAAAAAAGAAAAAACCCCAGCAGCCTGTCAGGGACTTAGAAAGCCCCCACCTTCCTGAAATAGAGAACCTAGGAAAAGGGGCAGTTGTGGGATCCACTTTAGCAGACTTATATGTCACTGCTCCACACCCCTGAGAAGAGCAGAAAATCCCCCAGAACAGTGCTTGACCTCTATTAAGTGGCAGGCTGCATCCTCAAGTGGCTCCCTAGCCCCCTTGTATACTAACTGGGAGTCACAGCATATAAGAGAGCTCTGGCTGACATCAGGCAAGTGCCCTTTTGGGATGAAGTAACCAGAGGAAGGAGCAGGCAGCAATCTTTGCTGTTCTGCATTCAGCCCTAGGTAATTCCAAGGCAAGCATGGTCTGTAGTGGACCTCCAGCAAACTCCAGCATACCTGCAGCAGAGCGGCCTGTTAGAAGGAAAACTAACAAACAGAAAGAAATAGCTTCAACATCAACAGAAGGGGTGTCCACTCAGAAACCCCATCCAGAAGTCACTAACTTCAAAGACCAAAGGTAGATAAATCCATGAAGATGGGAAGGAGGCAGCACAAAAAGGCGGAAATTGCCAAAAGCCAGAACATCTCTTACCCTCCAAGAAATCACAACCCCTCACCAGCAAGGGAACAAAACTGAATGGAAAATGAGTTTGACAAATTCACAGAAGCAGGATTCAGGAGGTGAGTAATAACAAGCTTCTCCGAGCTAAAGGAGCATTTTCTAACCCAAGGCAAGGAAACTAAGATCCTTGAAAAAAGGTTAGATGAAATGCTAACTACAGTAACCAGCAGAGAAGAACATAAATGACTTGATGGAGCTGAAAAATATAGCACAAGAATTTTGTGAAGCATACACAAGTTTCCACAGAGACTGAAGATCAACCAATGAAATAAATCGAGAAGTCAAGATTAGAGAAAAAAGAGCAAAGAGAAGTGAACAAAGCCTCCAATAAATACGGGGTTATGTGAAAAGAAAATCTACATTAGACTGGCGTACCTGAAAGTGATGGGGAGAATGAAATCAAGCTGGAAAACACTCTTCAGGATATTATTCAGAGAACTTCCCCAACCTAGCAAGGCAGGTCAATATTCAAATACAGGAAACATTGAACACGACAAAGGTATTCCTCAAGAGGAGCAATGCCAAGGCATATAATTGTCAAACACACCAGGGTTGAAATGAAGGTAAAAAGGAAAGGGCACCAAGAGAAAAAGGTTGGGTTACCCACAGAGGGAAGCCCATCAAACTCACAGCTGACGTCTCAGCAAAAACCCTACAAGCCGGAAGACAGTGGGGGCCAATACTCAACATCCTAAAAGAAAACAATTTTCAACCCAGGATTTCATTTCCAGCCTAACTAAGCTTCATAAGAGAAGGAGAAATAAAATCCTTTAAGGACGAGCAACTGCCAAGAGATTTTGCCACGCTACAAGGCCTGCCCTACAAGGCCTCCTGAAAGAAGCACTAAACATGGAAAGTTAACAACCAGTACCAGCCACTGCAAAAACATACCAAACTGTAAAGACCATCAACCCCATGAACAAATTGCAACTAACAGGAAAAATAACAGCTAGAATCCAAATGGCAGGATCAAATTAACACATAAAAATATTAACCTTAAAATGCAGATGGGCTAAATGCCCCAATCAAAAGACACAGACTGGCAAACTGGATAAAAAGTCAAGACCCATTGGTATGCGGTATTCAGGAAACCCATATCATATACAAAGACACACAGGCTTACAACAAAGGGATGAAGAAAGACCAAGCAAAGGGAGAGGGGAAAAAAGACAGGGCTTGCAATCCTAGTGTCTGATAAAAGACTTTAAACCAACAAAGATAAAGAGAGACAAAGGGCATTATATAATGGTAAAAGGATCAATGCAACAAGAAGAGCTAAGTATCCTAAACATATAAAGCAAGTTCTTAACTATCTACAAAGAGAGTGAGACTTCCACATAATAATAGTTGGAGACTTTAACACCTCACTGTCAATACTAAACAGATCAACGAGACAGAAAATTAATAAGGAATCTAGGGCTTGAACTCAGACATGGACTAAGCAGACCTAATAGACATCTACAGAGCTCTTGATCCCAAAACCACAGAATATACATTCTTCTCAGCACTGCATCGCACCTGTTCTAAAACTGACCAAATAATTGGAAGTAAAACAGTCTTCAGCAAATGCAAAAGCAGGGAAATCATAATAAACAGTCTCTCAGACCACAATGCAATCAAATTAGAACTCAGGATTAAGAAACTCACTCAAAACTGCATAACTTCAAAACTGCAAACTAAATAACCTGCTCCTGAATGACTAATGGATAAATAATGAAATGAAGGCGGGAATAAAGATGTTCTTCAAAAAGAATAGGAATGAAGACACAACATACCAGAATCTCTGGGACACACTTAAAGCAATGTGTCGAGGGAACTTTATAGCACTAAATGTCCACCAGAGAAGCAAGGAAAGATAAAATCGACATCTTAATGTCCAATTAAAGAACTAAAGCAGCAAGATCAAACACATTCAAAAGCTAGCAGAAGGCAGGAAATAACTAAGATCAAAGCAGAACTGAAGGAGACAGAGACACAAAAAACCCTTCAAAAAAGTCAATAAATCCAGGTGTTGGTTTTTTTTAAAAGATCAGCAAAATAGAAAGACAGCTAGCCAGACTAATAAAAAAGAAAAGAGAGAAGAATTGAATAGATACATAAAAAGTAATAAAGGGGATATCACCAATGAACCCACAGAAATACAAACTATTATCAGAGATTACTACAAACACCTCTGTGCAAATAAGCCAGTACATCTAAAAGAAAGGGATAAATTCCTCCCAAGACTAATCCAGGAAGAAGCTGAATTCCTGAATAATAATAATAATAATAATAATAACAAGGTCTGAGGCTGAGGTAGCAATTAATAGCCTACAAACCACAAAAAGTCCAGGACCAGACGGGTTCACAGTTGAATTCTACCAGAGGTACAAGTAAGAGCTGGTACCATTCCTTCTGAAACTATTCCAAACAATACAAAAGGAGGGAATCTTCCCTAACTCATTTTATGAGACCAACATCATCCTGATACCAAAACCTGGCACAGATACAACTAATAAAATAAAAATTTCAGGCCAATATCCATGATAGGCATTGATGCAAAAATCTTCAATAAAATACTGGCAAACTGAATCCAACAGCACATCAAAGAGCTTACCCACCACAATCAAGTCGGCTTCATCCCGGGAATGCAAGTCTGGTTCAACATCGGCAAATCTATAAACGTAGTACATCACATAAACAGAACCAAAGACAAAAACCACATTATCATCTCAATAGATGCAGAGAAGGCCTTAACAGTCCTTTATGCTAAAAACTCTCAATAAACTAAGTATCAATGGGTCATATCTCAAGAGCCATTTATGACAAACCCACAGCCAATATCATACTGAATGGGAAAAAAAACAGAAACATTCCCTTTAAAAACTGGCACAAGACAAGGATGCCCTCTCTCACCACTCCTATTCAACATAGTATTGGAAGTTTTTGCTAGGGCCCTCAAGCAAGAGAAAGAAATAAACTGTATTTGAATAGGAGGAGAGGAAGTCAAATTGTTCCTGTTTGCAGATGACATGATTGCATATTTAGGAAACCCCAACATCTCAGTCCAAAATCTCCTTAAACTGATATAAGCAACTTCAGCTAAGTCTCAGGATACAAAATCAAGGTGTGAAAATCACAAGTATTCCTATACACCAATATTAGACAAACAGAGAGCCAAATCATGAGAAACTTACCTACACAGTTGCCACAAAGGGAATAAAATACCTAGGACTATAACTAACAAGTGATGTGGAGGACCTCTTCAAGGAGATCTACAAATCACTGCTCAAGAAAATGACATAGGACATAAACATAAGGAAGAACATTCCATGCTGATGGTTAGGAAAAAATCAATATTGTGAAAATGGCCATACTGCCGAACATAATTTACAGATTCAATGTTATTGCCATCAAGCTACCAATGACTTTCTTCACAGAATTGGATAAAAACACCTTAAACTTCATATGGAAGCAAAAAAAGAGCTCACTAACCCAAGACAATTCCATGCAAAATGAAACAAACAAACAAACAAAAAAACAAAGCTGGTGGCATCATTCTACCTGACTTCAAACTATATGACTAGGCTACTGCAATCAAAACACAGTAGGTTACTGCTACCAAAACAGAGATACAGACCAAAGGAACAGAACAGAGGCCTGAGAAAGAATGCCCCACAACTACAACTATCCGACCTTTGACAAACCTGAAAAAAATAAGCAAGGAGAAAAGATTTCCTATTTAACAAATTTTGTTGGTAAAACTGGATAGCCATACGCAGAAAGTTGAAACTGGATCCCTTCCTTATACCTTACACAAAAAACTAACTCTAGGTGGATTAAAAATTTAAACATAAGACCTAACACCATAAAAACTCTACAGGAAAACCTAGGCAATACCATTCAGGGCATAGGCATGGGCAAGGCCTTCATGACTAAAACACCAAAAGCAATTAGCAACAAAAGCCAAAATAGACAGACGGAATCTAATTAAATTTAAGAGCTTCTGCACAGCAGAAGAAACTATCAATAGAGTGAACTAGCAACCAACAGAATGGGAAAAAATATTTGCATTCTACCCATAAGACAAATGGCTAATACCCAGAATCTACAAAGAGCTTAAACAAATTTACAAGAAAAAACCCCATCAAAAAGTGGGCCAGGAATATGAACAGACATTTTTCAAAAGAAGACATTTATGCAGCCAACAAACAAATGAAAAAAAGCTCATCATCACTGGTCATTAGAGAAATGCAAATAAAAACCACATGCCAATTAGAATGATAATCATTAAAAAATAAGGAGACAACAGATGCTGGAGAGGATGTGGAGAAATAGGAACACTTTTACACTGTTGGTGGGAGTGTAAATTAGTTCAACCATTGTGGAAGACAGTGTGACGATTCCTCAAAGATCTAGAAATAGAAATACCATTTGATCCAGCAATACCATTACTGGGTACATACCCAAAAGATTATAAATCATTCTATTATAAAGACACACACACATGTACATTTATTGTGGCACTGTTCCCAATATCAAAGACTTGGAACCAACCCAAATGTCCATCAAGTATAGACTGGACAAGGAAAATGTTGCACATATACATTGTGGAATACTATGCAGCCATAAAAAAGGATGACTTCATGTCCTTTGCAGGGACATGTATGAAACTGGAAACCATCATTCTCAGCTAACTGATGCAAGAACAGAAAACGAAACACCACATGTTCTCACTCAAAAGTGTGTGTTGAACAATGAGTACAGATGGACACAGGGAAGGGAACATCACAGGGTGAGACTAGGGGTTGGGGAGATTGGGGAGGGATAGCATTAGAAGAAATACCTCATGTAGATGATGGGGCAATGGATTCAGCAAACCATCACCATGGCACATGTATACCTATGTAACAAACCTGTATGATCTGCACATATATCCCAGAACTTAAAGGAAATATTAAATAAATAAATAAAAATAAATAGGATACTTATTTCCTACATCATTTCTTCAGTGGCCACAAAAATTGATGTGTGATTATAAGACCTAATATAAACTACATATTCTAACATCTTGAGACATTTTAATTTTTAATAAATTTCAAACTTTAAAAAAGCAGTAACATTATAAGTAGGTGAAAAAAGAAAATATTTTTATATTTATTTGGTAAATTTGGGAGACTACTTATTAAAGATTATTGAATTTAAAGGAATTTTCAACATATTTTTAAGCAAGCAAAAACTGTCCAAAACATCATGGATTTAAAGTAGTCATATAACATAGCACCAAGAGTGGAGCTTGACAGGAGACAGACTCTTTGGGAAATTAGGACATTCAAAAGTGCCAATGTCTACTGGGACACAATACTCATATCCAGAAAAAGATTCACGCTTGCTCAATAAAAACCTAAGACAAAGGCTGTAATATTTCACCTTCACCTGATTTCTCTTCTATCTGATTACTCAGGATAAGGAGGAAAACACAGATATTCAAACTACCTATATATTGGAGATGTTTCACACCAAACAGGCAATTTACAAAGAGTGAACATTTTTCAGGAGTTACTGTTCATTTTTATCCTTTTCTCTCTCACTTCTTACATTTGGCTCCTGGTATACAAAGAAATCTGTATCTAGTGTTAGCTGAACACAGGCTAAAGGAATACAAAACATACATGAAAAAGAATACTGAGGAGCGTGAAAATCACCTGGTGACCACAGAACAGGCAAGAACTCTTTATCTGAGAAATTCAGAAGGGAGCAAAGACCACCCCATGACTATCAAAAGAGGCCATCTGGAGGCAAAAAACCTCATCTGGGAATTCAACTAAGTATCCTTAGTATCTAAAGACAGCATCTGGTTCCATGCCTCTTTCAACTTTTATAAGTAACTAAAATTTCCACAAATCTCTGAAATGCCATGCTGAAACTAATTTTACAACCCTAAGCTCCCACTTTAAGGTCCATAAATGCTCCTAAGGAAAATCCGCCATGGTGCATCCAGTCTTTTTCTGAGGTACCCAGCTGCATCACTTTGCACATTTTTCCTTTCTAATAAACTTTTCTTTTTCAAGCTTATATTGTTTTTGGTAAATTTGTTTTATCAACTGTTGAGTCAACCACTTCCCCATGCTGGTGCTCTGAAACCCTGCCTGGCAAATACAGACCCTGGAAACATATTTTAAATAGTAATTTAAAGATCAAACATGGACTACAATAAGAAAACAAAATCAAACTCTGGGGAGAGGGAAGAAACTGTCTTCTAGAACTGCCATCTGAAAATATTTGAAATGTCAAACAAAACATAATGAACATGTAAAGAAGAAATACAATATTGTCCATTCAAAAAACAAACATTTCTGGTTGGCAATTTGGCATTTAGGAAGCTGGATGTCGTCACTCCATCCTAGCAAAAGTAAAAATCCAAACAAGCTGAAAGATCCACAGCTTTTCTTAGATTCATGAGAGAAGTGACAGCACAGCACAGGCCAACAGCCCCAAATGGAGGAAAATGACAGAGCAATGCAAAAAATAAGGACTGGCTAAAGCAAACACCCCCGAGCACTATCCTCAGAAGGAACCATTTCTGTCACAGGGAAATCTGAACTGTGAGTAACAAATTACAGGAGCTCAGCATGGACACACCTGAGAGATAAAAACACCAGAGGGACCCAGTTATCCAGGGCACACAAATAGATTTCCAAGTTTATCCTCTAGTGTCTCACAGTGAATACTGAGGCGGGAAAAAAATCTCCCAACCTTGCCATCCTTTCCTGCACCAACATGGGAAAAATACCTAAGAAACACTTTCTACATTGACAGTTCAGAGGCACAGACTCACTAAAGGCTGAAACCAAATGCAATGCTCCTCCTCCTCCTCACACCTTACCACAACATTAATAAGTGTTGTGTGTGTATATTTACAAATATACATCTAGTAACTAGGTACAGCATCCTGAAAAAAAAAAAAGACCAAAAAGGCAAAAATCACAGGAGGAGATAGACCAAACATCAGAATCAGATTCAATTATGACATGCATGTTGTGAGTATTAGGCTAGGAATTTTAGATAATTATAATTAAGATGCTAAGAGATTTAACTGATAAAGCATACAGCAGAAACAGGTAAAGGAAAGAGAGGGAAGTCCTGAGAACCAAACAGAGAAGCTAGAGATTCAAAACAATGTAACAGAAAAGAAGAATATCTTTGAAGACTTCCTGGTAAACTAGACAATACTGGGGAAAGAATCGGCTTGAAGTTCAGCAGAAACTTCATAAATTGAAAAACAAATAAACAAAAGAAATGGAAAGTAAAAAAACCCACCAAAATGGTGAGAAAATGAAATAAAGTGTAAATTACCTATAATGGAAATTACAGAAAACAAAACAACTGAAATATCTAAAACAAAAATGAGACTATCTACAAATTAATCGCAGACACCAAACCACCAACTGTGGAAGCTCACAAAACACTGAGCAGAATAAATGCCCACACATTTGTACATATGCATATCATTTTCAGACTATATGAAATCAAGATCAAGAAAAATACTGAAGGAAGCTAGCAGGAAAAAAACATTAGACAGCAAAGGTAAGTATTACCTATGGCTTCTCCTCGAACACCATGAAAGCAAGAAGGGAGTGAAATTTCTCTAGTATATACAAGAGAAATAGAAATAAGACAAAAAGTCTCTACCAATCAGAGATTTTATAGCTTGATAAACTGTCTTTCCAAAATGAAGAACACAAAAGGAACTTCTTAGAAAAATAAAAAAGGAGTCTTTCCAAAATGAAGAACACAAAAGGAACTTCTTAGAAAAATAAAAAAGGAGTTGATGTCAATATACCCACTTTTCAATGAATGTTAAAACAAATTCTTAAAGAGAAGAAAGTGAAAATAATCAGAAAGTCAAGCATAAAGAAAAGAAGAGCAATAAAAAAGAAGTGGAGGTAATGTAAACACAGAAAAATTCTTAGTTCATCTAACAAACAATGGTTCACTTAAAACAATGTAAGTGAGATGAGTAAGAACAATCATGCAAGGAAAGTGAAATAGATGTAGGATTATTTTATTTTTCTGAAGTTCTTTCACTATGAGTAAAAGAGTAAAGGAGAATAGTGCTAATTTTATAGTGGACTTGTATTAGTGCACAATTAAGAATAAGCGACAGGCCGGGTGTGGTGGCTCATGCTTGTAATCTCTGCACTTGGGGAGGCCGGGATAGGTAGATCATCTGAGGTGAGGAGTTTGAGGCCAGCCTGACCAATATGGTGAAACTCCGTCACTACTAAAAATGCAAAAATTAGCCGACATAGTGGTACACACCTTTATCTCAGCTACTTGGAATGCTGAGGCAACAGAACCGCCTTAAACTGAGAGACAGAGGTTGCATGAGCTGAGATCTAGCCATTGTACTCCACTAGTACAATAAGAGTGAAACTCCTTTGGCCGGGTGGCAGGGGTGGCGAGAGTGACAGTATAACAGGAGCAAAATGGACTCATACATAACAATTAAAACCACAAAAGGTAGAAATGAGTCAGAGACAAAACAGAAACGGAAATATAGCAACAAACAAAATCAGCAGATATTAATCCGATTAAGGTAACATTCCATCTAACAACTTTTTCAGTAAACGACAGATTGCATATATGACAGTGGTCCCATAAGGTTATAATGCACCTGAAAAATTCTTAATCCTAGCGGCATCACAGCCATGGATCCATTAGTGCCATGGATTATTCGTGTTTGTGGTGAGGTCGATGTAAATAAACTCACTGCACTGCCAGTTTTGTAGAAGTGCATAACAGTATAATATACTTGGTAATGATAATAAATGATCGTGTTACTGATTTATGTATTTACTATACTATTCTAATTGTTATTTTAGAGTGTATTCTTCTGAATAATTTAAAAAATTAACATTGGAAAGAATCAAGAAATAAGACCTGTCTATAATAAACCCACTTACACCATTTTAAAAAGTATATCAAAAGCGAATGATATGAAAAGATAAAATATGCTAACTGTAATAATGATTTAAAAAATGAAACACAGAAGACTTCAAGTAAAGCAAAGTCTTCTGGGATAAACAGTAGCATTACACAGTAACAAACAGGTCCACTCTCAAAAAAGAAATAATAATCCTTAACATTTGTGCACCTAACAATAGATATATAAGGCAAAAATTGGTGGAACACCAAGGAAAAATGGATGAAATCAATAACTGAGTAGCAGAATTTGGTATCTATTTATTAAAAGTGGAATAATCAGCAAGCAAGCAATAAAAATACGCAAAGAGTGGAAATCAACAACACCATCATCAAGTGAATAGAGTCATCCCTTGATATTCACAGGGGATTGGTTCCAGAATCCCAGAAGATACCGAAATCCACACATACTCAAGACTCACAAATTCCCTGGGTAACCAGGGTATATAAAGAGTTAGCTCTCTGTATCCTGGGTTTTCATCTCACAAACATTGCATTTTCAACCTACATTTGGTTTGGAAGTGGAGCCTGCAGCAGCAGGAGAATACATATTCTTCTTAAATTCAAATCAAGCATTCACAAGGTAACAACACATTCTGCAACATAAAACATATCTTAAAAAAACTCAAAGAATAAGAAATCTTACAATGTGTGCAGTGCAGCTTTAATCTAGAAATCAACATATTTAAACTAGAAGTCAATAAAAATAAAACGACTGGTTAAACTTCAAAATAGATGAAGATTAGCACACTCCTATGACAGCACAAGTAAAAAGACTTCTCAAGAAAATAAAAAACATTTTGAATTAAATGAAAATAGAAACGTGACTTATAAAAGTTTATGGGATGGGATAAAAGCAGTGGTTACAGGGAAATTTACAGAACTGAATGCATGTATCAAAACATAGGATATTGGCCTATGCCTATAATCCCAGCATTTTGGGACACCAGGATGGGCAAATCACTTGAGGTCAGGAGTTTGAGACCAGCCTGACCAACATGGCGAAACCTTGTCTCTACCAAAAATGCAAAAATTAGCCAAGTATGGTGGCAGGTGTCCATAATCCGCTGAGGCAAGAGGATGGCTTGAGCGTGGGAGGTGGCGGTTGCAGTGAACTGAGATCATGCCACTGTGCTACAGCCGGGGCAAGAGTGAGACTCCATCTCAAAAAAAAAGATGGGAGATATACTGAAAATCATCCACTTAAAGCATACACCTCAACAAATGAGAAAAAAATCAAATTAAATTTAAAAATAAAAAGTTTAAATAATAAAAACTATAACAGAATGCAATCAAACTGAAAACAGGAATTAAGCAGAAAACAAGTCAAGAAAACCAAATTAGTTCTGTGAAAGTTACATACATCAACAAGCCCCTACCATTCAGGCCAACAGAGAAAGAAAGAAGACACCAGTAACTCACATCGGAAATGAAAGGAGAACAGTAGCTACTGATGTCATGAATATTAAAAGGGTAATAAAAGAATGTAACAGAAAATTGTAGAAGGAACGAACCAACTCTTTGAATGGCAATTTGCCAAAACTGACATACAAATACATAATCTGAGTAAGTAGATATCTAGTAAAAAGAAAATTCAAGGCCATAATAATCTTCTAAAGAAGAAGGCACCAAGCCCAGATGAGTCACCGGTGAATTATATCAAGATTTAGGTAAAAAAAACTACAATTCTCGGCAATATCTCAAAAGACAAAGAAACAATACTTGCTAACTCATTTTACATGGCCAGTACTACTACAAAACCAAAACAAAAAAGACATTGCAAGTAACAAAAACTACAAATCAAATCTCTTATAAATATGATGCAACAGGATGGAAAAAATGTTTGCAACCTACCCATCTGACAAAGGGCTAATATCTAGAATCTACAAAGAACTAAAACAGATTTACAAGAAAAAACCAAACAAGCCCATTCAAAAGCAGGCGAAGTACATGAACAGTCACTTTCCAAAAGAAGACATTAGGCCAACAAACATGAAAAAATGCTCATCATCACTGGTCATTACAAAAATGCAAATCAAAACCACACAGAGATACCATCTCACACCAGTTAGAATAGTAATCATTTAAAAATCTGTAGACGATCTGGGATCAAAGATGGCCGTTTAGGAACGGCTCATGATTGCAGCTCCCAGTGAAAGTGCAGAGACAGCTGCAGTTTAACCCCAGGCAAGCAGGGCCTGGAGAGGACCTCAGCAGACCTACAGAAGAGGGGCCTGAGTGTCAGAAGGAAAACCAAGAAACAGAAATAAACTCATCATCGACAAACAGAACATCCACTCAGAGACCCAATCTGAAAGCCACCAACTACAAAGATGACAGGTGGATAAATCTATAAAGATGGGAAGAAACCAGCGAAAAAAGGATGAAAACACCCGAAGCCAGAACACCTCTCTTCCTAAAAAGGATCACAGCTCCTGACTAGCAAGGGAACAAGGTTGGATGGAGAACGAGTGTGACAAAATGATAGAATCAAACTTCAGAAGGTGGGTAGTAAGAAACTTCTGTGAACTAAAATAACATGTTCTAACCCAATGCAAAGAAACTAAGAACCCTGAACAAGATTTGACGAAATGTTAACAAGAATGGACAAAATAGAAAGGAATGTAAGTGAATTGATGGAGCTGAAAAACATAACACAAGAACTTCGCGAAGCATGCACAAGTATCAACAGCCGAATTGACCAAGCAGAAGAAAGGATATCAGAGGTTGAAGATCAACTCAATGAAATAAAACAGGAAGACAAGAATAGAGAAAAAAGGGTAAAAAGGTATGAACAAAGTCTCCAAGAAATGTGGGACTATGTGAAAAAACATAATCTACGTTTGATAGGTGTGCCTGAATGTGACGAAGAGAATGAATTCAAGCTGGAAAATATTCTTCAGGATATTATCCAGGAAAACTTCCCCAACCTAGCAATGCAGGCAAATATTCAAGTCCAGGAAATACAGAGAACACCACAAAGATATTCCTCAAGAAGAGCAACCCCAAGGCACATAATCGTCAGAGTCACTAGGGTTGAAATGAAGGAGAAAATACTAAGGGCAGCCAGACAGAAAGCTCGGGTTACCCACAAAGGGAAGCCCATCAGACTCACAGCAGATCTCTCAGCAGAAACCCTACAAGCCAGAAGAGAGTGGGGACCAATATTCAACATCCTTAAAGAAAAGAATTTTCAACCCAGAATCTCCTATACAGCCAAACAAAGCTTCATAAGTGAAGGAAAAATAAAATCCTTTGTGAACATGCAAGTACTCAGAGATTTTGTCACCACCAGGCCAGCTTTACAAGAGCTCCTGAAAAAGGCTCTACACATATAAAGTAACAACCAGTACCAGCCATTCCGAAAACATGCCCAATGGTAAAGAGAATCAAAACAATGAAGAATCTGCATCAACTAATGGGCAAAAGAGCCAGTTAGCACCAAACTCGCAGTATCAAATTCACACATAACAATATTAACCCTAAACGTAAATGGACTAAATGCCCAATCAAAAGACACAGACTGGGAAATTGGGTAAAAAGCCAAAACTCATCGGTGTGCTGTATCCAGGAAACCCATCTCACATGCAAGGATCCACAAAGGCTCAAAATAAAGGGATGGAGGAAGATTTACCAAGCAAATGGAGAGCAAAAAAAAGCAGGAGTTGCAATTCTCATCTCTGATAAATTAGACTTTAACGCAACAAAGATCAAAAGAGACAAAGAAGGACATTACATAATGGTAAAAGGATCAATGCAACAAGAAGAGCTAACAATCCTAAATATATACACACCCAATACAGGAGCACCCAGATATATAAGGCAAGTACTTCATGACTTACAAAGAGACTTAGACTCCCACATAATTATAGTGGGAGGCTTTAACACCCCATTATCAATATTAGACAGATCAACCAGACAGAAAATTAACAAGGATATCCAGGACTTGAACTCAGACCTCGACCAAGCAAACCTAATACACATTTACAGTGCCCTCCACCCCAAATCCACAGAATATACATTCTTCTCAGCACCACATCACACCTACTCTAAAATTGACTACATAATTAGGAGTAAATCACTCCTCAGCAAGTGCAAAAGAATGGAAATCATAACAAACAGTCTCTCAGACCACAGTGCAATCAAGTTAGAACTAAGAATTCAAAAACTAACCCAGAACCGCACAGCTTCATGGAAACTGAACAACTTGCTCTTGAATGTTGACTGGATAAACAAAGAAATGAAGACAGAAATAAAGATATTCTTTGAAAACAACGAGAATGAAGACAACACACCAGAATCTGTGGGACACATTTAAAGCAGTCTCTACAGGAAAATACACAGCATAAGTACCAATATGAGAAGCAGGGAGAGATTGAAAATTGACACCCTATCGTCAAAACTGAAAGAGCTAGAGGAGTAAGATCAAAAACACTCAAAAGTCTAGCAGAAGACAAGAAATAGCTAAGATCAAAGCAGAACTGAAGGAGATAGAGGCACAAAAAACCCTTCAAAAAATCAATAAATCCAGGAGCTGGTTTTTTGAAAAGATCAACAAAATAGACCACTAGCCAGATTAATAGAAAAGAGAGAATA
>NW_016108157.1:179066-180460 GCF_001604975.1 Cebus imitator | reverse complement strand
ACCACCCAAAAAAAGCCCAGGTCCAGATGGGTTCACAGCCAAATTCTACCAGACATACAAAGAGGAGCTGGTACCATTCCTTCTGAAACTATTCCAAACAATACAAAACGACGGAATTCTTCGCAAAACATTTTATGAGACCAACATCATCCTGATTCCAAAACCTGGGAAAGACTCAACAAGAAAAGAAAACTTCAGGCCAATATCCATGATGAACACATATGCAAAAATCTTCAATAAAATACTGACAAGCCGATTGCAACAGCACATCAAAAAGCTTATCCACCATGATCAAGTAGGCTTCATCCCAGGGATGCAAGGCTGGTTCAACATATGCAAGTCTATAAATGTAATTCACCACATAAACAGAACCAAAGACAAAAACCACATGATTCTCTCAATTGAGGCAGAGAAGGCTTTTGACAAAATTAAACAGCCCTTTATGATAATAACCCTCAATAAGCTAAGTATTGACGGAACGTATCTCAAAATAATAAAAGCTATTTACGACAAACCAACAGCCAATATCATACTGAATGGGCAAAAACTGGAAGCATTCCCCTTGAAATGTGGCACTAGACAAGGATGCCCTCTCTCACCACTCCTATTCAATATAGTACTGGAAGTTCTAGCCAGAGCAATCAGGCAAGGAAAAGAAATAAAGGGTATTCAAATAGGAAACGAGGAAGTCAAATTGTCTCTATTGGCAGACAACATGATTGTATATCTAGAAGACTCCATCGCCTCGGCACCAAATCTCCTGAAACTGATAAGGTACTTCAGCAAAGTCTCAGGATACAAAATCAATGTGCAAAAATCACATGCATTCCTATACACCAATAACAGACTTAAAGAGATCCAAATCAAGAACGAACTTCCATTCCCAATTGCCACAAAGAGAATAAAATACCTAGGAATACAACTAACATGGAACGTAAAGGACCTCTTCAAGGACAACTACAAGGCACTGTGCAATAAAATAAGAGAGGACACAAATAGCAGAAGAAACATTCCATGTTCCTGGTTAGAAGAATCAATATCGTGAAAATAGCCATACTGCCGAAAGTAATTTACAGATTCAATGCTACCCTAACATCAAGCTACCAATGATGGTCTTCACAGAACTGAAAAAAACCACCTTAAACTTCATATGGAACCAAAAGAGAGCCCATATAGCCAAGTCAATTCTAAGCAAAAAGAACAAAGTGGGAGGCATCATACATACCAGACTTCAAAGTATACCATAAGGCTCCAGTAATCAAAACAGCATGGTACTGGTACCAAAACAGCGATATAGACGAATGGAACAGAACAGAGGTCTCGGAGGCAACACAACATATCTACAACCATCTGATCTTTGACAAACCAGACAAAAACAAGCAATGGGGAAAGGA
>NW_016108157.1:161126-178123 GCF_001604975.1 Cebus imitator | reverse complement strand
AATGTGGCACATATACACCATGGAATATTATGCAGCCATCAAAAACGATGAGTTTGTGTCCTTTGTAGGGACATGGATGAACCTGGAAACCATCATTCTCAGCAAACTGACAGGAGAGCAGAAGATCAAACACCGCATGTTCTCACTCACAGGTGGGTGTTGAACAATGATTTGCATACGTACCCCAGAACCTAAAGTACAATTAGAAAAATTTTTTTTAAATATGATGTAAAAATGCTCAGCAATATATTAGCAAATGAAATAACACAACCTATTTTATAATGCACCAAGGTGGGATTTACTATAGATGTGCACAGTTTTGTTGAAAATCAATTAATGTAACCCATTAAATCAAAGAGCTTTAAAAACAAATCACATGACAGCAGGGCACAAGGATCATGACTGCAATCCCAGAAGTTTGGGAGGTTAAGACGGGCATAATGGCTTCAGCTTAGGAGTTCAAGACCACCCTGAGTAACATGGTGAAATCCCGACTCTACGAAAAAAGTTAGCCAGGTATGGTGACACAGCTATTCTGGAGGCTGATGGTGGGGTTATGCTTGAGACTGGGAGGGAGAGGCTGTGAGCTCAGACTGCACTGCTACACCCCAGCCTGGGTGACAGGGTGAGATCACATCTCAATAATATTAATAATAAAAACTGATGATATCAATAGATACAGAGAAAGCATATGACAAAAGTCAACACCCACTGATGAATAGTTTTAAAAAAACTCAGGAAACTTGAATTAGAAGGAAACCTTCTCAACGTCACAAATCCTATCTACAGAAAATCTACAGCTAAGATTAGTGAGACATTCAAGCATTTCCATCTGTCACTTACAAGGTAAGGATGTCTCCTGTCACCACTGCTTTAACCATTGCACCTAAAGTCCTGGCTTATTCAATAAGACAAGAAAACACAATAAAATGTTTATGCATTGTGAAGGAAAAAATAAAACTGCCCTATCCATGGACAATATAATCTATGTAGACCATCTGAAGGAAGTGACCAAGAAAACCTCTTGGAACTAATGCAATTAATTCACAATTGCAGGGTTTAAAGACTAAAACAAAGACAGAAAAGTTTTTTTTTTTTGAGACAGAGTTTTGATTTTGTTACCCAGAGTGGAGTGTAATAGCACAATTATGACTCACCGCAACCTCTGCATCCCAGGTTCAAGGGATTCTCCAGCCTCAGCCTCTGGAGTAGCTGGGATTACAGACAAGCACCTTCACGCCTGGCATTTTTTTCTATTTTTAGTAGAGAAGAGGATTTCACCATGTTGGCCGGGCTGGTCTCAAACTTCTGACTTCAGGTGATCCACCTGCCTTGGCCTCCCAAAGTTCTAGGGTTACAGGCATGAGCCACTGTGCCCAGCCAACTGTTTCTTATATACCAGCAATGAACTAGTGGAATTAGGAATTAAAAATAATACCCTTCACATAACACTGCAAAATGAAGTAGGTATAAACCTAGCAAACATGTGCAAGATTTACATGAGGAAAATAAGAAAAACTTTGATGAAAATATACCAAAGAAGAAATAGAAAAGTCTTTCTGGATGAGACGACTCAATTCTAACAAGTCATTACATTTTGTGGATATAAACTGATATTAAAGTTTATATTAAGAGATATATTTGTAGTATGTATTGCCCTAGAATATTAGCCAATTTTTTTTGTCTTGCTCTGTCTTCAAGACTGCAGGGCATGATCACAGTCCACTGTAATCTCCAACTCCTGGGCTCAACCAATATTCCCACATCAGCCTCTCCAATATCTAGGAGAGAGGCGTGCGCCAACACAACTGGGTAATTTTTGTACTTTTTGCTGTGTTGCCTAGTCTGGTCTTGAACTTTTAACCTCAAGGAATTCTCTCCACCTCCAAAGTGCTGAGATTACAGAAATGAGCCACTGTGTCTAGATTATTTTTTTAAACTTTTTGTAAAGACAGGGTCTTGCCATGTTACTTAAGCTGATCTCAAACTCCTGGCCACAAGGGATCCTCTGACCTTAGCCTCTCAAAGCACAGGAATTACAGGTGTGAACCACAAAGCCTGTCAGTTCTTCTGCATCTCAAGCTATGTTCCACAGAGAGATCTCCAGAAGAGTCTTTTGTGAGAAATTTTAATTTCTCTAATAATGATTATTTCACTTCTGCCACTTATTATTTTGTATATACATGTAACTTCTTTTTCTTGATGAAATTTTTGAATATTCTGTGTGTTTTTATTCACCAGGGGAAAAAAAATAAGGCCTACTTTTTACAAAGTTCTATGTTATTAATTTCTGAGTCTCTGTTTTATTTATATCCCATTCAAAACATTTTATTATAATATCTTTATGTTCAGTTGTACTTAAATTCATAGAATGACTATGCCTAACACAATAGTCTTTTACATAAAAACTGGATCTGGCTGACTCTTTACATAGAATTTTTGTGTCTGTCTACATAAATAAAAACTGCCTGGTAATTTTGGTACTAAAGTCAACTCTAAATTGTGATTTACTTTAAGAAATAACATAGGCTGAGAGTGGGCTTCATGCCTGTAATCCCAGCACTTTGGGAGGCCAAGGTGGGCAGATCACTTGAGGTCAGGAGGAGTTCAACACAAGTCTGGCTAACATGGCAAAAGCCTGTGAGGAAATGCCCACTTAATCTTTTCACTTATTCAACTTCTGGATTCATTTAGGCAATTTCTAAATACAAAAATACAAAACTTAGCTGAGAATGGTGCATGTGCCTTAATTCCAGCTACAAAGGAGGCTGAGGCAGGAGAATCACTGGGAGATGGAGGTTGCAGTAAGCTGAGATCATGCCACTGCTCTCTAGCCTCAAAGACAGAGCAAGGGTCAATCAAAAAATAAACAAATAAATAAACATTTCATTTTGTTTAAAATGCCTTAATTGAAGAATTATTCACAGTAATTCTAATTATTCACAATTATTAAATTGGTCAAAGTAAATCACTGACATTATATTTACTTTGACAGCTCTACTTGTACTAATAGTAACTTCCAAGACATAAATAAATAAAAACAAAACAAAAAAAGAGTCTAAGAGCATATGCTCATAGGCTACAATTTGAGTTAAATAAAGAAAAACAAAAAAATACACAAATCCATATGTGAATTTACCTAAACAACTAAAAGATTTTGGTACAGTAATACTCAAATAATTATTAACAAAGCTAGTGGCTACTTTGGAAACAAATATAGACAGAGGGTAATGAATTCACAGACCTTGTCTTTTCATTCTCTATATACACATCCAAAATTATGCAGCATTTAATAACATGATAAATGTTAAAATTAATTTCTAAATCTGGAAGACTAGTCAGAACATCCATGTGGTTTTCTTAAAATTTTTTTTATATTAAATTTTAATTTCTGGCTAATTGCGCTGGCCCAAGCCGGTAATCCCAGCACTTTGGGAAGCTGAGGTGGGTGGATGGCCTGAGGTCAGGAGTTTGAGACTAGCCTGCCCAATGTGGTGAAACTCCTTCTCTACTAAAAATATAAAAATTAGCCAGGTATGATGGCAGGTGCCTGTAATGCCAGATACTCAGGAAGCTGAGGCAAGAGAATCACTTGAACCTCGAAGGCAGAGGTTGCAGTGAGCTGAGATTGTACCACTGCACTCCAGCCTGGGCAACAATAGTAAAACTCTATCTCAAAAAAAAAATAAAAAAATAAAAAAAATTCTGGAGCAGCAACTTAGGTACTCAAGTTTCCTACTTCTCGGATAAAATTTCACCATTTATATTCTCCTAGGAAAAAGCTTCTACATTTCTAAACTTCTTGTTACATTTTTATGTAATCGTTCTAAAACATATGCTATTAACACATCTGTAGCCCTGTAGTAAAATTTCTCCAACATTACTTTTGACATTTTTGCTCTTTTTCACTTGTGAGAAATATTCATTTAATCTTTTCAAGTACTCAACTTCAGGATTCATTTAGGCAAGTTCTAAATAGAAAACTAAAAAAAAGGAGGATTAAGGAGATTTACATATATTAAAAATATGTAAAAACACCACCAGAAAAACTAACAGCAGATGATGAAATGCTCCATTTTATCTTCTCAAAAAAAAAAAAAAAAGCCAAAAAGGAAACCAGTATGTTTATTTAGAGATGTTACTATATACGTTACATGCAAACAGCGTTTGTATAAACTTATTTTATACATGTCTTTTAAACATTTACAACATGGATTAAAAATCAAATAACATTCCATCGAGCATGTATCTAGATACACCCTCCCCCGCTTTCTTTATCTATTCATCTGCCAATGGCCATATAGTTTGTTTCTACATCTTGGCTATTGTAAATAATCCTGCAATTATTATGAGTGCAGATAGATGTTGTTTCCTTCCAACATATATGAAGTGAATGGCTGGTTACATGGTAGTCATATTTTTCATTTTTTATGTAACTTTCATCTGTTTTCATAATGGCCTTACCAATTTACATCTCCCAACAGAAGTGTATGGTTCATTGCCTTTTCTTTATTATTTTTAACTTTTTTATAACATCTGCTCATGTTGTGAGGCTTTGTGCCCCCACCCAAATCTCATGTTAAATTGTAATCCCCACTAATACTCATCTGTCAAGGAGAGACCAGATGCCTGGAGGTCATTTCCTCCACACTGTTCTTGTGATAGTGAGCTCTTACAAGACCTAATGGTTTTATTAGGAGCTCTTCCCCTTCTCCTTGACAATTATCCTTTCTGCCACCTTGTGAAGAAGGTGTCTTGCTTTCTGTCACCTTTTATCATGATTCTAAGTTTCCTGAGGCCTCCACAGCCATGCAGAGCTGTGAATCAATTAAACCTCTTTCCTTCCTAAATTAATTACCCAGTCTTGGGTATGTCTTTATTAGCAGTATGAAAACAGACTAATACAGCTATCCTAAGATGTGCAGTGATATTTCATGGTGGATTTCCCTAATTAGTCCTATTAAGCAATGTGTCATATACCTGTTGATCATTAGTACACTTTCTGTGGAAAAATGTCTATCCACATCCTTTTGCCCACTTTTATTTCTAGGTTACTTTTTGGTTACTGACTAGCATGGGATTTAAGATATTTGAGGTATTGATCCTTATTGGAATTTATGGTTTGCAAATACTATCTTCCAAACTACAAAGATGCTTTTAACTTTGTTGATTGCTTTCTTTGCTGTACACAAGCTTTACAATCTGATGCAATCCACGTATTTTTGCTTGTATTATACATGTCTTTACTGCCTTATCTAACAAAATCACGCTAAGATCAATGTCATGTGGCTTTCCCTGCTGTTTTCTTCTATTATGATTTGAAGTCTATGTTTATAAATTCCTCAATCTATTTTGAGTTGCTTTTTGTACATAGTGTAAGATAAAAATCTAATTCCATTATTATAAATGTGGATATCCAGTTTTTCCAAAAAAAACTTACTGAAAAAGACTATCCTTTTCCACAGTATTTTCTTGGAAACTTTGTCAAATACCAGCTGACACTACGTATGTGGAGTTTTCTTTCAGGCTTTCTATAAAGTACCATTGGTCTATGTGTCTTTTTACGTACCAATCAGTATCTTACCATTTTCATTACTATTGCTTTATAAACAATGGCCCAGTCTTGTTTAGCTTGCCCAAGATTCATTCAGCTCTTCAGGGTGTCTTTTGATTCCACAAAAATTTTTTACAACACTTATTTGTATCTCTGTGTAAATTCCAATGGCATTTGCACAGAGATACAAATAACTGTTGTAAAAATTTCTGTGCAAATGCCATTGGAATTTGCACAAACTACAAAAAGGTGGGGAAATGTCTACATAACGCTTAATGTAGTATGTACATTATGATAAACACTGACTCTTCCTATCTATGAACATGGAGATCGTGCTATTTATTTTGTCATTTTCAATTTCCTTCACTGTGTTTAGCATATTTCGGGCTATAATCTTTCAGTTTCTTTTGCAGGTAACTCATTATTAACACATACAAATGCTATGATATTTGTGTATTAATTTTGTATCCTGGAGCTTTAATAATTTGGGGTTTTCTTCTTGAAGGTCTAATAATTTTTGCTGGAGGTGTTAATTAAGGTTTTCTTAAATCTACAAGATCATGAATTCTGCAAACCAAGGCATTTTTTTCCTTCTTCTTCTCAATAAGAATTTTTCTATTTCTTTATCATGTCTAACTCCTCTGGCTAGGACTTCTATTACTTGTTGAACAGGAGTGGTAAAAGTGGGCCTCCCTGTTTTGTTCCTGATCTTAATAAAAAAGTTTTCCATTTTCCCCAGTTGAGTATAATGTTAAGTGTAGGTCTGGGTTATAGGGCCTTAATTATGATGAGACACATTCCTTATCTAATTTATTGAGAATATTTATGAGAAGATTTTGAGTTTTTGTCAAATGCTTTTTATCTAGCTAGTCAGATAATCATATAATCCTCTCTGTCTTTCATTATGTTTATGTAGTAAATCACATTGATTAGTTTGTCAATGTTTGAATGATCATTGCATCCTAAAGAAAATTCCCTCTTGATCATGGTATGTTAGTCTTTGAATGTATTAACTGAATTTGGACTGGTAGAAGCTTTTAGTACTTTCATTACTTGTTAATATTTTTGCTGGTATTTTCTTAAGAATTCACACTGATTTTAGCAATTAATGTAATTCATCATAAAAACACAGTAGCAGTAAACCATATGTTATCCAAAAAGCTACAAAACCTATTTAATTGGCTATTGAAAGATTAGATTAAGAAAAAGGAAAACTCAGTAAATTTTAGAAAATGTAAGTATCAGGTGACAGAAGATAATAAAAGGATATGAGAAAACCCAGCTGACAAAGTCTCTCATTTATTGGTTAAAAATTAGGGAAACCAAAATAATCTATATATGTACCACAGAATACTATATTATACATTGTGGCCTATATAGTATATTAGATAAATACTTGTAACATAATTTTTTAAATTAGGAGGACATTCTTATATTGGTAAGTAAGGTAGCACTGAGATAAAGAATTCCACTGAATATATCCACTGACATGGAGTTACCATATGAAAGCACACTATACATTATTCCACTTCTGAGAAGGCTATACGCAGTTTAGACTTCATATCCTCACTCTATTATACTGCCATCTACCACACAAATAACAGATATATTCTAATTTTTAAAGATTCAAATACAAAAATTCTTCAGTAAGAACTGAAGTTTCAAAGTTTTTATATTTGAATCTTTTTACATTAGACTATATTTTATCTAAAATTCATACATTTCTTTCCTTAAAGATTTCAATAAATTTGAGATTATTTCAATATTTTGAACTGTACAAATAATATGAACAGGTAGAAGACATTTAAAATTACTTTCTCCGTATCAGGTAATATGTGTTCCCACCAAAATCTCACCTTGAATTGTGGTTCTCATAATTTCCATGTACCATGGGAGAGACCAGTGGGAGGTATTAATAATTTAATCACGGGAGCAGTTACCCTCATGCTATTTTCAGGGTATCAAGTGAGTTCTCACAAGATGAGAAGGCTTTATAAGAGATTTTCCCCCCCTTTGTTCAGCACTTCTCATTCTTGTCATCATGTAAAGAAGGATGTATTTCTTCCCCTTCTGCCATGATTTTAAGTTTCTGAGGCCTGTCCAGCCATACCGAATTCCAAGTCAATTAAACCTCTTTCCTTTATAAATTATCCAGTATTGAGAATGTCTTTATTAGCAACGTGAGAACAGACTAATACATAAGGCAAGTTTAATGTTAGCATCAAAAATAGTTTCAAAATATTTTACTATCAAGTATAACTTTTACTAGCTCTTCTCATTTATTAGGGTCATAAAAAATTATCTAATTGGGGCCAAGCACAGTGGCTCACACCTATAATCCCAGTACTATGGGGGACTGACACAGGAGGATCAATTCAGACCAGGGGTTTTCAGGCCAGGTTTAAAAACTCAGCAAGACCATATCTCTAATGAAAATGAAAATAAATTGGCTAGGGATAGTGGCACACCTCTATAGTCCTAATTACTTGAGAGGCTGAAGAGAGAGCATGGCTTAAGCCCAGAAGTTCAAGGCTGCAGTAAACTACAATCATCCCCCACAGTGCACTCCAGCCTGAGCAACAAGGGAGACCTATCTCTTGAAAAATAAAATAATAAATTACTTTTCCTTTACTGGAAGACTAAGAAAGTTTTTTAAAAGGGCATAATAAATGGAAAAAATACATACCCAAAACTTGGAATGGCAGGTTAAGAATTTTTATTCATGACACTCATGTAAAAAGATGGGCAATTCTTAAACTGTTTATGCCTAGTGTTCCATTACTGGAATGATAAGCATGTGGTGGTTATTCATATTCTACTGCTCAAGGCCATCACTAAGGTATGACTGCAAAAATTTATAAAATTGCCACTTTCAGCATAAATAGGTCAAAATGAATTTTGTAAAACCAAGTCAACCTCTAGATTAGGTTGACCTGAAGGTTTAGCAACTTTAATTCAGTAAATCTAAGGCCACTGTGTGTGTCTTATGGAGCACAAGGATATGTGAGGCAAAGAAACATGAAGATAATTCTTAAAAACTGCCCATGAAGCTCCTCCATAGCTGAGTTAAAGAACCAGCTGCTTAATGTTCTATATCTGATTGCACCCCATAGTAATGTGAAAAATAGAAAATATCAACATCTTTCCCATCTTGGATATAATCTCACATCAAATCTACTTCTCTGCATCACTATTTTTTACTTGCACTAGAAACATAAGGCTAGACCTCAAAAATTATATATATGTATAATAAGCTTCCCCCCACCCCATGAAATTTTATTTTTTTTTTCTTTAAGACAGGGTCTCACTCTGCCACACAGGCTGGAGTGCAGTATCACAGCACAATGCAGCCTCTGACTCTTCAGGCAAACCTCCAGCTTTGGCCCCTCAAAGCTAGCTTGAACTATAGGCACATGCCACTATATCTGGTTAACTATTAATTGTAAAGACCAGTTTCACTGTATTACCCAGGCTGGTCTCAAGTACATGGACTCAAGAGATACTCCTGCATCATACTCTCAAAATGCTGGAATTAAGACATAAGTCACCATATCCAACATGGTTATTAAATCTCTCTTTATTTCATAACTGAAATTCAAACTGTTCAGCTCCTCATAATATGAAGAATCGCTACCAATTTTTCTAAGTCTACCAACTCCACCACAAACTGTAAATCCGTGTGTTACTATCACTTTAATACTGTAATAAAACTAAATCTGTTATACGAAGCAAAATATTCAAAAATTAATTTGAAATACCTTTAAAAACAGAACAGCCCTGAAGTAGTGGTAACTATTATTTCTAATGGTTTGATGTTTAAAGCCTCAGTCTTAAAGAAAAAGAGAAAACTTCCATAATAATGACTATTATAATCATTCATTAATATTTTAAAAGAAAACTAGACATTACAGAGTTAGTTGAAAGCTTCTTAAATACAGGCATAGAGGCAAATTATATTAAATCAAAGCACTGCATACATAGCAAGTATTACATTTAGAAAATAAAATACAGAGCTTAAGGTAGTTACAGAAACTGCTATATACTTAAATATCAAATAAAAATTTCCAATTCCCTTGTCTTTAACAATTTGATCATTAAACAAAATTTCAAACATATTAGAGTAAAACACAAAATATATGCAGGAGTATAATACCCAGAGCTCAAATTGTCTAACACGTTTATTTCATTTAAATACTGATACATTGAAGTACATTTTATTTCATCTAAAGCACATGACTGTTTTATTCTTGTTCTTAAGTTAAAACACTTACCTGGGTTTCATACAAATGGGCAATATGAAATTGAACTGCAATGGATCACGGGAAAAGATCAGTTACAATACAGTCTAATTTAATGTAATAAAGTTTTTAAAAAGTAGGGATAATATAAAATGTCAGGCATATGCAAATGCTTAAACTATAGAATATATATTTGATGAGGAGTGTAACTTCTGTTTTAAGTTAAAAAATATGCAATTAAACCTAACAAAGATCATGAGTATTCGAAGAAAAGCAATATGAAAAATTAAGTATATTGTAATCAACTTATTTATAATTCTAATAATCATTAAAATCTGTAACAAGCTTAATTATACTTAATAAAAAGTTCTTAATCAGAATATTAAGTAAACACAGGCATTTAAGTTACATATCTCAACACAAGGTATACAAAATTTTACCTTAAAAACATAATATTAACTCTGTAATCAAGGAATGTTTTTCAATGCATACACTTTTTCTTTATATTCAATCTTGTGTTAACCACTTTAAGTTATAGATCAAATACTAGAAACAATATACGGAAAATTAGTTTACTTTCCACTTTCCAGAATTAGATCACTGTTTTTTTAATTAAAAACAAAAATGGTCAAACTGCCTAAAAAGCAAGATATCAAAATAACTTATATATTGAGTCCTAAATAAATTAAAAAATAATATATTTGGAGACTCAAATAAAGACAAAATGTTTGGCTTCTTTCTGAAGCCCTTCTTGATGCCCCATTCCCCATTACCAGGGCACACAACAAAATCACAATGGATAGTTACAAGTCCAATTATTTAAATTTTATAGTTTTTATTCGTCCATGATAAATATCTTTTCTCATTCTGTTTTAGGATGTATCTTTTAAAACCTATCAAAATTATAAACAGAATATTTACATTTTCAAAGAAAATCCCATATCAATTATGAATTTCTGACATTGTTTTGTCTCTCCTTCCTTCTGAATCTTCCCTCCTTGCTTCTCCTCACTTATTTCTGTCACTGTCCTAAAGATAAATTACACCTGGGATGGATGATACAATTACCAATTCCTAGCTCAATTCTTTAAGATTTTGATTTAGTGAACCTGGGTAAATGTCTAGAAAGCAGCCTCTATAATATGTTCCGCAGCTTTTCAGTAAATTCCCCACATCTAACATTGGAAACTAATGCATTCGATAACATAAATTCCTTTCCATATGAGAAAAATTACTCCAAAACTCTGTAATCAATGAAAATCAAAGAAACTAAAAGTTTGTAAAAGTAGACAAACATAAAATGTTAAGTAATCAGCCATAAAGTAAAACTTACAGAAAAAGGTTAATTTCAAGATAATAACCTCTGCCCTCAAAAACAAAAGCAACGAAAGAAAAAATCACACATATACACAAACAACCACTGCAGTTTACACACGTTGAGAGTTCTTTCCACCCCTTTTCAAACAGGGCTTTTCTTACAACTAAAACCCAGGTAATCAAAATATCATGTCTCTGAATTGGTAGAGAGAAACTGGATGATAAGTTAACAAAAGGAAAAAAGCACCAGGTGCAGTGGCTCATGACTGTAGTCCCAGTACTTTGGGAGGCCCTGAGGCCAAGATTTCAAGAACAGCCTGAGCAACGTGGCAAATCCCCTTCCCCACAAAAAAATAAATAAATAAATAAATAAATAAAATAAAAATATTAGCCTGGCACTGCATGCAGCTATAGTTCCAGCTACTTGGGACACTGAAATGGGAGGTTCACTTGAGCCTGGGAGACAGAGGCTGCAGTAGGCCATAGTTGCACCAAATGCACTCAGCCTGGGCAATAGAGTGAGACCCTGCCTCAAAGGGCAAAACAAAACAAAAACAAAAAACAACAAAAAAGACAAAGAGAAAACCAAAGACTATGTATCATATCATACATGTACCCACCAAATAAAAATAATACAAAAAATCAGTGTTAAGTAGCAACCTAATACTAACTGAACTTACAATCTAAATTAACAAATTTAATTAAACAAATTTAAGCTAGAGTCCCAAGTCTCTGACCTCACCATCCCATAAAGTACAGTATCATATTTTGTAGGATAAATATCTCCCTGTTTCATCCATTTTCTTTTTTTTTTTTTTTTTTTAAGACAGTGTCTTGTTTTTTCACCCAGGAGTGCAGTGGTGCAAACTCATCTCACTGCAACCTCCACCTCCTGGGTTCAAATGATTCTCCTACCTCAGCCTCCAGAGTAGCTGGGATTACAAGTGTGCACGACAGTGTCTGGCTAATTTTTTGTAATGTTAGTAGAGATGAGGTTTCAACATGTTGGCCAGGCTGGTTTCAAACTCCTGACCTCAGGTGATCCACTCACCTTGGCCTCAAAAAGCAGTAGGATTACAGGCATGAGCCACTGTGCCCAGTTCAGGTTTCATTCTTATCTATACATTAAAAAGGAGTCTAACTATACAACTAGGTGTGCTCAGTATGGAATCTTTCAATTATAGACTGAAATGGATAAAAAATGGACATAAAATATCTTTAACATTCAAACATTTTTATTAGAAAGTAAAATCACATAATGGAAACTTTCATGTTCTTTTCAAATCTGATTGTTCCCCAAAGTATTAACTATAGTCATTCATCTTCAACAGTTCAAAAAACAGTATTTACTTTTAAAATTACACATTTTTAAATTATTCATAACAGAACCTGAATCTTTTCATTCAGGTTCTGTTTAATATTGGCTTTGAAAACTTTTTACTTTTGCAACATCACAAGTGCACAGAAGAGTTTCAAAAAACAGGCTCATGGTATGTGGAAATCCTAAGATATTAAAAGGTGAAGTAATTTTTAATTTAAAAACATTGAGGCTACAAAGGAAGAAAAACTACCTGGTGTTAAGTAGGTAATCATATTTGTTAGTGCTCTGTGAAATATGATCAGTCATTTCTACAGTTATCAAATAATAATAGTGAATTATGTTTAGGAAAGAAAAATAGTACCCAAATCAACTAAACTCCAGTAACTTAAACCCTCTGAACAGGCACATGCCTCATCATTTCTCAAAAATCAAGGAAAGTAGTACACAAAAGTGTATTCAAAGAAATGATTTCAAATGTCCTATCAATAATATTCTTTGGTCAAAAGTATTTTATTTAAAACTACTTACTTTCAGCACTGGACAAAGTACATGGATTACAGTCAATCAAAGCTAACTGAAAATGCTGTAAGAGAAAAGTAAAACTATTAATGCTGGAATAGAAAAGTAAAAATATTAAATTTACAGTTGCATAAAATGAAGTTTTCTATTTTAGGCTTTTAATGTCTATCATAAAATAACAAAGCTATGCTATATAACAATGCACTACACTCAACCAAATAAAATTACTATAATTCCAAATGTATTGTTGAAATATGTTATCAAGTTATTTCCCTGAGATAGTTAAGAACAGAAGCCATATGAAAGAATTTATTATATCAACTATATTTATATTTTCATTATATTAAAAAACTTCCTATACTTGAATCTTCCAGTAAACAAAATATCAAGGTATAAGATGAGATATGTACTTCAATTCATTTTTTTTTAAATGTGGAAAATCTAATTATATTTTCAGAGGATTATTTCTTATCTTAAGATGAGAACTGAACTTTAGAAATCAAATTAGATAATCTGAGAATTAGCATAAAGAATAAAACATACCTGCTTTCACTGATTCTTCAATGTCACTATACTTCAAAACATTGAAAGCCTGTATTACAACCTACACATACACACCAAGTACCCATTTTTAAATTCACATGTAAAATACAGTTGTTCTTTGCCAATAATTTTTTCATTTTTTGACAAGAGAGGTCAAGAAACTGGACCTCAAGCACCGAAAGCGGCATGCTTTTAAACATATGTAAAACAAGATGCTAAGCATTTTAAATGTATCTAAATTGTGTGTTTAAAATATCTATAGTCATTTACGAAATATTAAAACATTTACAGTTCTACTCTAAATATATCATATAAGCCTATGCAGAGTGCAAACCAACTTCTAATTATCCATCTACCGACAGAATGAATAATTACTAAAAACATATGGTAATTTGATGTCTAAAAACTATGAACTACTTAAAAGGTAATAGGAACAAAATTGTTTTAAATAAAATAACACATACAACTCTTTCAAACATTCTACAAACTATCCCCATAAATATTCAGAGTCTCCACTAATTTTCAAGAATAATCAACCATAACAACAATAAAGAACAAGCTACATTAAAAGTCAACTAGAAAAAAGTCATTATCTACCATATAAGTATTAAAATTGTACTAAAGATACTGACATTTAATGATAAAATGACAGGTAATATACAGAATCAAAACATATGCTCTGGCCAGGTGCGGTGGCTTACGCCTGTAATCCTAGCACTTTGGGAGGCCAAGGTGGGTGGATCACCTGAGGTCGAAGTTCAAGACCAGCCTGGCTATCATGGCAAAACCCCATCTTAAAAAAAAAAAAAGAAAAAGAAAAAAAAAACATACGTTCTTTGTAAAAATAAATTGTATTAAACCAGGTTTAAAAATTAAAAATCAATGTGGGAGTAGAATCACTAAGAGCCTAACTTTGCCTACTTAATTTGAGAACCGTCAGTTAACAAAACAAATTAATGTCTGCTACATGATAATACAATGAAAGAATGAGCACAAACAGCATAATGAGAGTGAACACTGTAGCTACCAGACATACACCTGGCATTTGTGTTACAATATTAAGCTAAATAAATATCTGTATAAAAAGATTAAAATTGGGCCTCTGTCATGTCATATACGAAAGTTAGCTTAAAATGAATGAGACACATAAACTTAACAGATAAAGCTATAAAAGTCTTAGAAAGGTATACAGGAAGAATCTATATGACATTGAATTTAGCATTGATTTTTCTGGACATGGCACCAGGGACAGAGGTAACAAAAAAGGAGATTTACTTTGTTTCATCAAAATTAAAAACTATGTACATTAATGAATCACAATCAAGATACTGAAAAGAAAAAATATTTGCAAATCATAAACCTGATAAGTAATAAAAATACAGAATACAAAATAAGTTATAAAAAGACTCAACAACTCAAAATAGGCAAAGAACTGGAATAGACATCTCAAACACGAATCAAAACCATAATGTGATATCAATTCACTCTCATTAGGATAGCTATTATGAATCGAGGAAATACAAATGAAGAAGTTTTTTTTCTTTTCATTTATTGGCAAAGAGATGAAGAAATTGAACTTCAGACACTGAAAACAGGGACTCAAAGCTCTGTATGCATCAATGTTCAAGGCAGCATTATCACAGGAGTCGAAGTAGAACAACGCTGATATTCACCAGAGATTAAAGGAATAAGAAAATGTGGATTATCTACAGAATAGAATATTATTCAGCCAAATTCAGCCTAAAAGAATGGGAGGTTTCTGCCAAGCCGTTTGAGGTTGCAATGGGGTCAGATCACACCAATGTGCTCCAGCTTTGGTGATGGAGACCTTGTCTAAAAAATTCTGATACATGTCACTCATTGATGAATATCTGAAATATACCAAGTGAAATGAGCCAGATGTAAAAGGACAAAATTGTACGAGTACATTTATATGAGATTTCTATTCGGAGCCAGAAGTACAATAAAGGAACTCCCAGGTATTTGGAGGAAAGGGGAATGACAAAGTATTGATTTATGAGTAGAAAATGTTTGTATGGGATAATACAAAGTTCTGAAAATGAAGAGTGGTAATGGTTTACACTTCATTGTAAATAATGCCACTGAAATGTACACTAAAACGGTTAAAACGATAAATTACATGTTATGTGTATCTTCCCACAATAACAACCAAACAAAAAAGACAAAACCTAAAAAGTATTGAGGCTTCACTTAACTTATGAAGTTATTATTTAACATCATTTTTGGGTTTTTTTGTTTTTTATTTTTGAGATGGAGTCTCACTCTTGTCACCTAGGCTAGAGTACAGTTGCTTGATCTCACCTCACTGCAACCTCCATCTCCCCGGTTCAAGTGATCCTACTGCCTCAGCCTTCCAAGTAGCTGAGATTACAGGCACCCACCACCACGCCCAGCTAATTTTTTGTACTTTTAGTAGAGATGGGATGTCGCTATGTAGGCCAGACTGGTCTTGAGCTTCTGACCTCAGGTGACCAGCCCGCCTTGGCTTCCCAACATGCTGGCTGGCATTAAAGGTGTGAGCCACCTTAACTTCATTTTTTAAGACTTACTACTTGAAACATATTCTGAAATTGGTAAATTATGCATAATACAAATATGCTGTTAATAGTAAATACTTCATTCAAATTAATGAAAGATAATAATATATGAAGGGATTCAGAGTATGCCACCTTAAAATATGCTATTCTGACAAAAAGATTACTTTCAGCCACAGGCAAATCCGAGGAAACAGGCATAATTAAACTTCCTATTCTCCTTTCTACCTGAAAGGACATGAGAATTCCTAATTTGTGAAGACAACTTTATACTCTATACTCGTATAGGCTTAAAGACAGCACAGGAGTAATCTACATAACTTCTTCCAAATATTTACCCTTCCACAATTTGCCTCCCCTATAAACTCCAAGTCCCTTTCCTTTGTCTTGTCACTTCTCTATAAATTTACTGTTCTTTTCCTTATATCCCACAGCAGCCCAAATTTTAATCACTCCTCTGAGTTACTCCCAAAAAGAAAATAAAACTTCAGGAACCCCTAAATTTATGGTGCCAAGAAGGAAGTAAAACCCTGAAAACTGAGTTGCATAGAATGTTTGCAATTCTGCTTCTTATAGTTTCTTAGATAATAGCTCCAGCTCACTGATCTTTTTCCGCAAATAACAAGGAGACGCCAGACATTTCTTCCCCTTCCAGTCACTGATGTGAGATTGTCTCTTTTATCGGCCTAACTCAGACTGGATAGTGCCCAAGACCCCATTACAGTTACATCTTTAGTGTGAAATGCTAAATATACCTTTCCTGAAAGAAAAAGACTACCTCAACAAATCAGCTTTTTTTAAACTATACAGTAAGGCTTACATGAAAAGTTTTGTCTGTATAAGCAACCCAAAACTTCAACACTTTGTAAAACTTTCTTTGGAATCTGTTTGCAGGGACTGTAACTTTGCAGTTTAACAAACTCTACTGAAACATTATGCTGACCTTTTTT
>NW_016108157.1:158723-160976 GCF_001604975.1 Cebus imitator | reverse complement strand
ACCTCTGCCTCCTGGGTTCAGGCAATTCTCCTGCCTCAGCTGAGTAGCTGGGATTACAGGCACGTGCCACCATGCCCAGCTAATTTTTTGTATTTTTAGTAGAGACGGGGTTTCACCAGGTTGACCAGGATGGTCTCGATCTCTTGACCTCGTGATCCACCCGCCTCGGCCTCCCAAAGTGCTGGGATTACAGGCGTGAGCCACCGCGCCTGGACCGACCCTTTTGATTACTTAGGTTGACATCACAAAGTTCTGCAGTGTATAATGTGCAAATGCACATATTAATAAATTTCTGTTTATTTTTCTGTTGCTTTAATTTTTCTATCAGTCCAAATGCAAGGCCCCAACCAATGAACCTAAAATAAATGAAGGCAAAAAAAATTTTTTTATATGAGCTCAAAACAACTGCAGACATTGTAAATAAAACGCTCAAAAAAAAAAACTGGACTGTACCAATGTCAATTTCCTAGACATTACCTTTGAAAAAACTGATGGGTATATGGGATCTTTTTTTAATTATGTTTTATAATTATAAATACATATTTTTGAAATAAAAAATAATAAAAGCAAAACTAGGGGGTGAGGGCATCCAAGACGGCCGAGTAAGAACAGCACTGGATTGCAGCTCCCAGTGAAAACGCAGAGGGTGAGTGGTCACTGCATTTCCAAATTTTAATTGCCCACAGACCAAGAGATTCCTGGGCAGAAAAGGGCAACGAGTCACCAGTGCGGTTGTTTCAGCCAGCACAACAGACCTCTGGACCTCCATACAAAAACTCACACAAATCTGGCGCCTTTTTAACTGTTGACTAGAAAGCCTGGGAGACAGAGTCGCCCATAGAACTGATAAAAAGGGGACTGAAACAGGGAACCAGGCCAGGAGATTTCCAGGTGGAAAAGCACCACGAGTCTCCAGCATGGCTGTTTCAGCCAGTGGCAGAAGGTCTCCGCACAAAAACTCACACAAATCCAGGCATCCTTTCAACTGACCACTGGAACGCCTGGGAGACAGAGTCACCCATTCAACTGAAAAAAATGGGACTGAGGCAGGGAGCCAGGTGATCTGGGTTGGCTGGTTCCATCCCCACAAAGACCAGCAATCTGAAACGCTCTAAATTGAGTTTCACAGCAAGCACAGCTGAACGTGGGATGGTCCAGCTCTGTGGCGGAAGGGCGTCCACCATTATCAAGGCAGTCTACCACTACCGACATAGTCCGCCATTGCTGAGGCAGTCCAGCATTACCGAGGCAGCCTGCCATTATTGAGACAGCCCACCATTACTGAGGCAGTCTGTCATTACAGAGAGTCTGCCATTACAGAGGTGGGCCACCATTACCAAGGCAGTTCTAACTATACCCCTATAAATGAAACTGAAGGAAGTTCACACACAAGCTGGGCAGAGCCCATGGCAGTTCAGCAATGCCTCTGCTGGCAGACTGTGGCTAGGCAAACTCCTCGCTGGGCAGGGCATCCCCCAAAAAAGGCAGCAGCACAACAGAAACTGATAAATAAAGCCCTACTTCCTGAGAAGAGCACCTGGGGGAAAAAAAGGTGGTTATGAGTTCTGCTGCGGCAGACCTAAACGTACCTGCCCAGCAGAGCTGAACGGAACAAGGGACCCGAAACCTCAGCACTTGAGCTCCTATGAAGGACAGTCTCCTCAAACAGCTCCCGAACCCCCATATATCCAAAGAGTCACCTCATAAAGGAGCGCTCAGACATCTGGCAGGTATCCTTCAAGGGCAAAGATAGCAGAAGAAGAAACTGACAGCAATCGTTACTGTTCTGCAGCCACTGCAGGTGATCCCCAGGCAAACAGGGCCTGGACTGGACCTCCACCAGTCCTTCAGCAGAGAGGCCTGACTGCTAAGAGGGAAAACTAAAAAACAGAAAGAAATAACTTCGTCACCAACAAAAAGGTCGTCCACTCAGAGACCCCAACTGAAAGTCACCAACTACAAAGACCACAGATAAAAAAATCCACAAAGATGGGAAAAAAACAGCGCAAAAAAAAAAAAGAATACTGAAAACCAGAAAGCCTCTCCTCCACCAAGGGGTCACAATTCCTCACCAGTAAGGGCATAAGGCTGGATGGAGAATAAGCATGATGAATTGACAAAAACAGGCTTCAGAAGGTGGGTAATAACAAACTTATATGAGCTAAAAGAACATGTTTTAACCCAATTCAAATGAACTAAGAGCCTTCAAAAAAGGTTTGAATGAAATGCTAATGAGAATAAACAGCTTAGAGA
>NW_016108157.1:141182-158607 GCF_001604975.1 Cebus imitator | reverse complement strand
TCAGAGGTTGAAGATCAACTCAAAAAGAGTGAAAACAAACAAACGAAGCCTCCAAGAAATTTGGGATTACGTGAAAGACCTAATCTATGTTTGATAGGTGTACCTGAATGTGACAGCGAGAATAAATCCAAGCTGGAAAACAATCTTCAGGATATAATCCAGCAAAACTTCCTCAACCTAGCAGGAAGGCCAATATTCAAGGAAATACAGAGAGCACCACAAAGACATTACTTAGGAAGAGCAACACCAAGGCACATAATCATTAGATTCACGAGGGTTAAAATGAAGAAGAAAATGCTAAGAGCAGCCAGAGAGAAAGGTCGCGTTACCCACAGAGGGAAACCCCTCAGACTCACAGCACATCGCCCAATAGAAACCCTACAAGCCACAAGAGAATGGGGGCCAACATTCAACATTCTTAAAGAAAAGAACTTACAACCAAGAATTTCATATCCAGCCAAACTAAGCTCCGTAAGTGAAGGAAAAATAAAATCCTTTACGAATAAGGAAGTATTCAGTTATTTCATCACCACCCGGCCTGCTTTATAAGAGCTCCTGAGAGAGGCACTAAACATAGAAAGGAACAACAAGTACCAGCCACTCCAAAAACTACTAAATGGTAAAGAGCATCAACACAATGAAGAAACTGCATGAACTAATGGGCAAAACAACCAGCTAGTATCAAACTGGCAGGATCAAATTCACACATAACAATATTAACCCTAAATGTAAATGGGCTAAATGTCCCAATCAAAAGACAAAGACTGGCAAATTGGATCAGAAGCCAACACCCAATCAGTGTGCTGTATCCAGGAAACCCATCTAACATGCAATGATACACAAAGACTCAAAATAAAGGGATGGAGGAAGATTTTCCAAGCAAATGGAGAGCAAAAAAAGGCAAAAGTTGCAATTCTCATCTCAGATAAAATAGACTTTAAACCAACAAGAGAAAAAGAAGGACATTGCATAATGGTAAAAAAATCAATACAACAAGAAGAGCTAACAATCCTAAATATATACCCACCCAATACAGGAGCACCCTGATACATAAAGCAAGTTCTTAATGACTTACAGAGAGACTTAAGACTCCCACACAGTAATAGTGGGAGACTTTAACATCCCATTGTCAATATGAGAGATCAATAAGACAGATAATTAACAAGGATATCCAGGAATTGAATTGAGACCTAGACCAAGCAAAACTAATAGACATTTATAGAACTCTCCACCACAAATCCACAGAATATACATTCTTCTCAGCACCACATCACACCTACTCTAAAATTGACCACATAATTGGGAGTAAATCACTCCTCAGCAAATGCAAAAGAACGGAAATTGTAACAAATAGTCTATCAGACCACAGTGCAATCAAGTTAGAACTCAGAATTAAAAAAAAACTAATCCAGAACCGCACAGCTTCATGGAAACTGAACAACTTGCTCTTGAATGTTGACTGGATAAACAATGAAATGAAGGCAAAAACAAAGATGTTCTCCAAAACCAACAAGAACTAAGACACGACATACCAGAATCTCTGGGACACATTTAAAGCAGTCTCTAGAGGAAAATATATAGCAATAAGTGCCCACATGAGAAGCAAGGAAAGATCTAAAATCGACACCCTATCAACAAAATTGAAAGAGCTAGAGGAGCGAGATCAGAAAAACTAAAAACCTAGCAGAAGACAAGAAATAACTAAGATCAGAGCAGAACTGAAGGAGATAGAGACACAAAAAAACCTTCAAAAAAATCAATAAATCCAGGAGGTAGTTTTTCAAAAAGATCAACAAAATAGACCACTAGCCAGATTAATAAAAAAGAAAAGAGAAAATAATCAAATAGATGCAATAAAAAATAATAAAAGGGATATCAACACAGATTCCACACAAACACAAACCATCATCAGAGATTATTACACACATCTCTATGCACATAAACTAGTTAACCTGGAAGAAATGGATGAATTCCTGGACACTTGCAACCACCCAGGCCTAAAGCAGGAAGAAGCTGAAACCCTGAATAGACTAACAACAAGGTCTGAAGTTGAGGCAGCAATTAAGAAGAACCTACCACCCAAAAAAAGCCCAGGTCCAGACCGGTTCACAGCTTATTTCTACCAGACATACAAAGAGAAGCTGGTACCATTCCTTCTGAAACTATTTCAAACCATCCAAAAAGAGGGAATCCTTTCCAAATCCTTTTACGAGAACAACATCATCCTGAACCAAACCCCGACAGAGACTCAGCAAGAAAAGAAAACCTCAGGCCAATATCCATGATGAACACAGATGCAAAAATATTCAATAAAATTCTGGCAAATGGATAGTAACAGCACATCAAAAAGCTTATCCCACGATCAAGTGGGTTTCATCCGGGGATAGAAGGCTGGTTCAACATATACAAGTCTATAAATGTAATTCACCACATATACAGAACCAAAGACAAAAACCACATGATTTCTCTCTATTGATGCAGAGAAGGCCTTTGACAAAATTTAACAGCGCTTTATGCTAAAAATCCTCAATAAACTAGGTATTGACGTAACATATCTCAAAATAATAAAAGCTATTTAAGACAAACCAATAGCCAATATCATACTGAATGGACAAAAACTGGAAGCATTCCCTTTGAAATCTGGCACTACACAACGATGCCCTCTCTCACTACTCCTATTCAATATAGGATTGGAAGTTTTCGCCAGAGCAATCAGGCAAGATAATGAAATAAAGGGTATTCAAATAGAAAAGGAGGAAGTCAAATTGTCTCTATTTGCAGATGACATGACTATACATCTAGAAGACCCCATTGTCACAGCCGAGCATCTCCTGAAACTGATAAGCAACTTCAGCAAAGACACAAGATACAAAATCAATGTGCAAAAATCACAAGCATTCCTATACACCAGTAGCAGACTTAAAGAGAACCCCATCTAGGACAAACTGCCATTAACAATTGCTACAAAGAGAATAAAATCCCTGGGAATACAACTAACAAAGCATTTAAAGGACCTCTTCAAGGAGAACTACAAACTACTGCTCAACAAAATAAGAGAGGACACAAACACATAGAGAAAAATTCCATGTTCATAGTTAGGAAGAATCAATATCATGAAAATGGCCATACTGCAAGTAATTTACAGATTTAACACTATCCCCATCAAGCTACCAATGACCTTCTTCACAGAACCGAAAAAACCACCTTAAACTTCATATGGAACTGAAAGAGAACCTGCACAGCCAGGTCAATTCTAAGCCAAAAAAAAACAAAGCAGGAGGCATCACACTATAGGACTTCAAACTATACTACAAGGCTACAGTAATTCAAACAGTATGGTACTGGTACCAAAACAGAGATATATACCAATGGAACAGAACAGAGGTCTCGGAGGCCACACCACAAATCTACAACCATACAATCTTTGACAAACCTGACAAGAACAAACAATGGGGAAAGGATTCCCTGTTTAATAAATGGTGTTGGGAAAATTCGCTAGCCATGTGCAAAAAGCAGAAACTGGACCCCTTCCTGACACCTTACACTAAAATTAACTCCAGATGGATTAAAGACTTAAACATAAGACCTAACACCATAAAAACACTAGAAGAAAACGTAGGCAAAACCATTCAGGATATAGGCGTAGGAAGGACTTCATGACCAGAACACCAAAAGCATTGGCAACAAAAGCCAAAATAGACAAATGGGACCTAATCAAACCCACAGCTTTTGCACAGCAAAAGAAACAGTCATTAGAGTGAATCGGCAACCAACAGAATGGGAAAACATTTTTGCAGTTTACCCATCTGACAAAGGGCTGATATCCAGAATCTACAAAGAACTAAAACAGATTTGTAAGAAAAAAACAAACAAGCCCATTCAAAAGTGGGCAAAGGACATGAACAGACACTTTACAAAAGAAGACATTCATGAGGCCAATAAACATGAAAAATGCTCATTATCATGGTCATTAGAGAAATGCAAATCAAAACTACATTGAGATACCATCTCACACCAGTTAGAATGGCGATCATTAAAAAATCTGGAGACAGCAGATGCTGGAGAGGATGTGGAGAAATAGGAACACTTTTACGCTGTTGGTGGGAGTGTAAATTAGTTCAACCATTTTGAAAGACAGTGTGGCGATTCCTCAAAGATCTAGAAATAGAAATTCCATTTCACCCAGCAATCCCTTACTGGGTATATATGCAAAGGATTATAAACCGTTCTGTTATAAGGACACATGCACACAAATGTTCACTGCAGCACTGCTTACAATAGCAAAGACTTGGAACCAACCCAAATGCCCACTGATGATGGACTGAACAAGGAAATGTGGCACATATACACCATGGAATATTATAAAGCCATAAAAAACAATGAGTTTGTGTCCTTTGTAGGGACGAGGATGAATCGGGAAACCGTAATTCTCAGCAAACTGACACAAGAACAGAGAATTAAACATGCACGTTCTCACTTATAGGCGGGTGTTGGACAATGAGAACATGTGGACACAGGGAGGGGAGCATCACACACTGAGGTCTGTAGGAGGGAACTAGGGTCAGAAAGCAGTGGGTGGAGAGACGGGGAGGGATAATATGGGGAGAAATGCCAGATATAGGTGATTGGGAGGAAGGCAGCAAACCACATTGCCATGTATGTACTTGTGCGACAATCTTGCATGTTCTTCACATGTACCCCAAAGCCTAAAACTCGATAAAACATATATATATGTATATATATATATGTATAAAGGAAAAAAAGCAAGCTGGGAAATAAAAACCTTATTTTCTGAGGTAAAAACCCAACATTTGAATACTGTGAGCACTGTTTTATTTTCTCTTAGTGCTGTAGTTTGAATATCCCGTTTAAAAATCATGTTGAAATTTAATCGGCATTGTGACACTACTTAGAGTAGGTATCTTTGAGGGATGACTGGATCATAAGGTTTCTACCCTCATGAATAGATTGATGCTGTCAGTAAAGGAGTGGGTTCTTTAGAAAAAGGGTGAGTTTCATCTGATTTCTTTCAATCTTGCTTCTACTTCTTGGCCCTGTGTTGCCTTACACTACATTTTCACACAGCAAGAAAGCTGTCTTCAGACATAGTTGCAAGTTCTAAGACCTCCTAGATTCTAGAATGGCAAGTCAAATAAATCTCTTTCTTTATAAACTACCCAGTCTCTGGTACTCTACTGCAGGGCACAAATGACCTAAAATAATTGGTTTGCAAAGCCAAATGTGGATCTTTAACATACTAACAGAGCAAGGCAACACCGACTATTTTTTAGACCTCCTAGATTCTAGAATGCCAAGTCAAATAAATGTCTTTATAAACTACCCAGTCTCTGGTACTATTGCAGGGCACAAATGACCTAAAATAATTGGTTTGCAAAGCCAAATGTGGATCTTTAACATGCTAACAGAGCAAGACAATACCAACTATTTTTTAAGTATATAAAGCATTAGAAGCACAGCATACATACTTTCCTCGACATGGAAAGGGCAGCATAATAGGCACATTTCACACTATACTATATTTTTAAGTAAAATCTATCTCAAAACTATATTATTAAACATATGAGAACACAAACCTTTCCCAAACAAGTTACCACAGGATAGAAACTGACCTGAAAAGAAAGTAACTTGTAAGATGACAGCACTTCAGTGCTACTTTTTAAATAAAACCTAAAGAAAAAAGACAGACTACATTTATTCTGCCACTATTCAAGACCCTGCCAAGAGCAGTAAAAAATCTGAATGCTACAGTAAAAATTCCTGCTTTACCATTATTCCACACTCCCAAACAACATAAAATGCCAAATATTTTTAAACAGCATTTTGAAAATAAATACTTTAAAACATGCATATGAGGAAAGATTTTAAAACTGATTACTTATATATAAAAAATAAAAATAGTCATGCACAAAACCTCATATTATAAAAAATTAAATACCTCCAACCAAAAAAGTAAGCCTTAAGATAGTAAAGGAAATGAGACAAAATGATAAACCTCATATCTTCATTTTCAGTATCCAGACCTCAAACTAGATTCACCAATCCTCAAATTAATTGACTAAAGAATGATCTTTCCAAAACCAGATTGTAAGTTAAACCATGCTTCTGAGGACATGAATACTCTATAGCTGCAAAATACAGTTCTGTATCTCTGGCTCTAGTAATTATCCCAGAAGAATTTCTGTATCTTTATTTAGTAAAGTGTTCAGAGTTCAGTTTTATCCAAATTTTGCTGTTGTGCAGTAAAACTCCAGTCACATTCCTGTATTTCCAACTTCTTATAAGTGGAAGGCTCCCACAAGCTGTCAGCCAAGGTAATCTAATCCAACTCTACTACCTCCTCCATACCCTCACTGCTTTGCTGTCTGACTCAGCAAACATCGTCGCATTATCTTTAAAAAAAAAAAAAAAAAAACGGCCTAGGATTCAAACCTGCATTATGAAGGCTTTCCTAGATTTTCCCAGGCAATAATTTTCTGTTCTCTCAATAGCAGTTTCATTAAAGTATTTTTTGTACTAGGTATACAGAAATATTAGAAATAACTCAATAAAACCTGATACCAATTTTAAAATCAATTATAATATAACCATTCTCAATTAAATCCAAATGAAAAAACCTCTGCTCTATTATATTTTTCCTTCACATTCTATGAAAGCAGTGTATCATATTTGCATCTGCTGAATGTAACCTATGCTAAGCAAAGAACCATTTCTCAAGCCCATCTAAAATGCATCTAAATATAGAATGAGGGCACTAAAAATATAGTTATGAAGTGGATATTTCAGACAATTTAGAACATAGCAATATATTCTTCATCCCTCAGGGATACACTCCAAGCCTTCTAATAGATGCCAGTAATCTTAGATAGTACGGAACCGTACAGATACAGTGTGTTTTCATTCCGTGACTGAGATGGCCACTAAATGACTAATGCGCAAGCTACTATATATAGCTTGGATATGATGGACTCAAGGATGATTTCATCAAACTATTCACAATTTAAAACATATAAATTGCTTGTTTCTGTTTATTTCTCTTTATCTACCATTTAATATCTCTGAGCAAGACTGTAGATAATTGATATTAGAAAGCAACACTGTAGTTAAGGGGGGACTTCTATATACTTATATGCTCTACTAATCTTTAAGAATTTCCTTCCATGAAGCCAGGCACAATGGCACGTACCTATAATCCCAACTACTTGAAAGTCTGAGGTGGAAGGACCACTTTGGGCCTGGAGTTCCAGGGTGCAATGCACCATGATCATGCCTATGAACAGCCACTGCCCTCAAGCCTGGAAAACAGTGAGACCCAGTCTTTTAAAATATAATTTCCCTCAATAAAATACATTCTAAATCTCTCATTCTTATTTTATGATCAAATGAGATTAAATCTCTCATTCTCATTTACGAACAAAGAATGTTACTCATCAGTGTATACTCTGAGCTTGATCAATAGTGAGCAAATAAAGCCCTCTAATGTCCTTTTCATTTGACAGATAACTGTATGCCTACTAAGGCCATGTATTATGTATACAACAATAAACAAACATAATCCCTCAAACAAAAAAAGCTCTGGCCAGAGAGAAATACTAAACTATATAATTATTCTGTTCAATTCAACAATGGCAAGAATTTCATATGAAAGTACAAGATGTACAGCACAGACCTAACCACCTAAAAAGCGTGCCTCCTTGAGAATATGTTATTAAGATAGGACCTGCCTGGATAAGTAGAAGTTACCATGAAAGAGTTCTATAAAAAGCATTGCGAAATATCGACCATCTGTTAGGAACCCCCAAAACAGAGAGAAGATAACGTGAAATTTTATTGTCTTTTCCTATTCTGAACATTAATCATATTAAGTGTCAGAAAAGTGGAAATTTAATTTCCATTTTAAAATAATCTTTCTTTTTTAATAGACATCACTGCTGCTCCTCAACATTTCTAGGTCTCCTTCTAGACATATAAAAAGATTAACTCAGATCCCTTGAATGTCAGGTGTGACAGTGATCTAATAAATCAATTTTCTTAAAGGGAAAAAGGTTAAACAGGTATTTCTCAAAAGAAGAAATACAAACAACAGGTATATGAAAAAAGTTCAACATCAGCAATTAGAGAAAAGCAAATGAAAATTATGATAAGATACCATCCCATACATTTAAAGATACCTATTATCAAAAAGACAAAGTATCATGCTGATACATTTATAGAGAAAAAGGAGCCCTTAACAATGCTGGTGGGAATGTAAATTGGTACAGTCACATAGAAAAAAGTGTACAGATTCTCCTCCAAATTCAAAATAAACTACAATATGATCCAGCAAGTCAGCTACTGTGTATTTATCGAAAGGAAATAAAATCAGTAGCTGAAGAGACAACTGCACAATAACCAAGATATCAGATCAACCTAACTGTTCATCTATGATTGAATAAGAAAATGTGTGATATATATACATATATACATATACACACATATATATAAACACACTGTTCATCTATTTAAAATAAGAATAAAGTAAAGTAAGTTACTTTTTCTTTCCAATTCACTTAAGAGTTCTGATGAGTGAATATAAACGGTGCTGTCTGTGCCATTTTGCTTAAAGTTGCAACTTCCAGTAAAATATTTAATGATGTTAAATGAAATCTTAAACTGTATTATCGTTTGTGGCCATACAGATGAACCTGGAGGAAATTAAAACAAATACTGTATAAACTCACTTATTTGTAGAACCTTGTTAAAAATCCTAATCTCACAGAAATACACAGTATAACAGTAGTCATCAGAGGCCAGCAAAGGTGGGAGAAACATAATGGAGATAAATTAATCAATGGGTGCAAAATGACACGTGTGTAAGAAAAGTATTTCTTGTGTTCTATATAGCATAGCAAGAGAACTACAATAAGCAATGTTATATATTATCTCAAAATAACTAGAAAAAAGATTCCAAATGTTCTTACCATGAAGAAATGTTTGTGGTGATTAATACACTAAAACCATGACATGATCACTACTCAATATACACATGTGTCAGAAGCATCACACTGTATCTCATAACGAGGTCCAATTATTAAATGTCAATTAAAAATAAAATTCTAAAATAATTTAAATTTTTTTTTTAATTCTGTAAAATATGATACCCTATTTTTATTCAAGACAGCTTAGTCATCCCAAAATGATCTACGGAATAAGGCTTGAGTTCTTTGTTATATGAATTTATAATCTCTTACCATGGCAAATTTTAAGAGTTTTAAAAGGCCCCATTAATAACTCTGCCTCAGTCACCATTGTTTTCCATGAGTTTGAATGCAGACTCTGCCCTTAAGTAAACCAATTTTAATATTAACTTACAAATGGGGACTGATGGTCTGTGAGCCTTTAAATACTTAAAAGCAATTTCAAAGACCACTTGAGCTCTGATCTAAATGGGACTGCTGTCACATTTATCCATTGGATATTTGTTAAAAACATACATAAGTTTTAATTTTTTAGCCTATTTTTGTTATGTGATGCCCACTATTTAGACAGTAGCCTAAATACTGAAAAGCCACGTAAAATTTTGTCAAATACTTTCATATAACTTTCTTATTCACTATGTCATAGAAGGTGGATATAGTTAATTTATATCAACAGTTACAAAAAGAACTAAATAAGCACCTTAGCCAAGCAATTCAGCTATTGGCTATTTATCCAAATGAAGTAAAATCTGTAGCTGAAGAGACATCTGTCCCAAGTTTATTGCAATACTGTTCACAATAGCCACGATACAAAATCAACATCATCAATGATTGAATAAGTTTTACACACACACACACACACACACACACACACACACTAATCCACTTAAAAAAAATAAAGTACAATTTTTTTTTTCAAATATATTTAGTTATTAAGTCCGATGAGAAAAAAAAATTGGTGCTGTGTATGTCATTTCGCTTTAAGTTGCAGCTTCCAAGAAACTATCTGGTGATGTTAAATGACACCTTCAACTGTATTATCATTTGCGGCCATTCAGATGAACCTGGAGGACATTAACACACCTCATCAGAATTGTAGCTAAATGAATTTGAAGGAAAAAATAACTTACTGTACTTTATTCTTTTTCAAAACGCATCAACATTGTGTGTATATATACAGGCCAATTCAATCACTAATGAACACAGGTTGATCTCCTATCTTGGCTACTGTGAATAGTAATGCAATAAATTTGGGATTGATGTCTCTTCAGCTACTGATTTCACTTCCTTTGGATAAACACCCAGTAGCTAAACTGCTTAGCCAAGGCGCCTATGTAGTTAGTAACTCAGCCAAATTACACAATTAGTTAAAAGGCAAAATAAAATCAATTTCTGTTTTTAAAAAATGCTACAAGAGTAATAAACTATGAGCTTTTTGTTTTTGACCTGGTTTTGACCAGAGGAATGATGTTGTAATTCTCATCTTCTTTACCCCTTTCACATCTGCCTCTTAAATAAGCCTTTATTATTTTCCAATAGCAAATCAGAAAGTGGCAATACCTCAATATGTTCACCAATTATCCTTATTTTCAAACACACAGGATTTTAAAAATCCAAAAGGTTGTAATGTTGATGTGTGTTCAAATAAATTAGCATATAAACAGATAAGCAAATACTAAGTAAATTTCTATATAATCTTTTTTCTGGCTTTACTGAGTTATGTTTATTGAGTTATATATATTATACTGTGATGTAAGCATATACGTAAATTGTGAAATGTGTACAATAATCAAGCTAGTTAGCATATCACCTCACGGTTATTTCTTGTGAGTATGTTCTCCACAAGTGAGAAGCGGCAAGAGTGGAGGATAATATGAGAATGCTTAAGAACTACTGCCTTTATATAATCATTATTAAATCAAGTAGTTGAACTGGTGTTAGCTACTGAAGAATATTATGTTTCCCAAATATATTTGTATATAATATTCCTACCATCAAGTAACAGTTTTAACAGTTTACCAGTTTATTCAAGGTGTTAGTCATTATATAAGATTATCTGTCAAAATTCACCTTTTTTTCCAGGTAATGATCATTCACTGCTGCAAATATTACTAAGTGTAACAACTGATTAGTAGTAATATCACTTACAGTGAGAGATAATAAAGTAAAATCTTAATTATCCTGAAGAAGTAAAAAAATCAGATGTGAAGTAGAGAAGTAACTCTAAAATGGAGTAATTAATTCATGTATACTTTTAATCTAGCTCATAAATTGACAACTGCTATTTCTACCATGTGTTAAATCCATGGAAATTTGATTAATTTCCCTTTTTAAAGCACAGATTAAATTCTGTGACAGAAAAACAGAATTCACAAATACTAGATAATGGCCCAAACTTAGAGAAATTTTAGACAGCAGATGAAAACTGAACTTAAAAGGGCTGACGAGTCAAGTAAAATTTTGTCAGATTCATTTCCCTTCTATGCCCCTAGTAAGAACCAAACAGGCACTTTAGCCAAGGTTACACATTTAGTTAAGAGTTAACATCATACTTTAAAATCAAATCTGGTATCTCAATGCCAGTTTACACTACATTAAAACTGAATTAAACTATTTCAGTGATAGATTTGGCCATTTTCAGAAACATAAATGAAATATAAAGCCCTGGAATGTATGCCATGTATAAATCAAAGATAGGGAGACCTGTTTTGAAAACTACCTGCATTTTATTTAAATAATTGACCATTTAGAAATATCACATAAACCCTTTCATGGAACTAAGAGAAGAAAATGAGGTAAAGAAGACATGAATGGTATGTAAAGAAATGAAATGCTATTCTCCACCTCAACATATCCATTATGTTACCCTCTTAGAGAACTATGCCTTACTCAACTCTGATAGGAAATAAAATAATAAAATAATGAGCACACAGTCTCTTTCTGGCAAATGAGAGTCAAGGCAAACTTTGGAGGCTTTTTGCAAAGTTATTTACTCATTTTTGACGGCAGCAACAGGAAATTTTGCTCTTTTCCGTATTACAAGTGTAGATAAGAATGATAAACCATATATTTATTAAGCAGTTAACTGTACAATATTATTAACCATCTAAGCCATTATTCTATAATGTCCCTATAAAAATGAGGGTGCGGGGAGTCATTTAATTAAACCTGACAACTATCTTCTATCAAACATGAAAAAATCCAACAAAAAACAAAAGTAAACATGGATATTTGGTGAGATATCTGAATACCTGAATCAACTAACCTTGAAGCTTGAATTTCCATTGTGAGTTAGTAATTTTTGAGTTGGAATTTGTAAAAGTGAAGCCCAAATGGTCTCTCCTAGGCCAGTTTGCCAGGAAAATACCTTGGTGTTATAAAAATATCAAAATAGATTCTGTATTTGGCTAAATTACTAACTAGTCTAACTAAAGAAAACTAGAAACTTTAAAAAGGGAGACATTCATTCTGACTCACACGTTTATTCATTTTTAAATGCCAATTACATATAGTGATATAGAGAAATATCTCTTCCTCCGTTAAACTACTTATGCCTATAACAATGCCAACAATAGAAAGGAGTATTTTGATTATTAGGGAAAACTTAAGAAAAAAAATTTCAGGATGACATAAAAATCAAGTAACATATTCACATAAAAGGAAGATTAATGTCAAAAACTTCCCAAAAGTTTTTACTACTATACAAATGAATTAAAGATCAAAAAGTTGTCAGGTGTTTAAGATAAATGTAAGTTGGCAAAAACAAAGAAAACAGCATATGTATAAGACTTTTTTGCTAAAACCAATTATCACTTGAAGAGTTTGTTACCCTTTACATATGACTAAGCAAAGACAAGCACATACAGGAATGAGTATCTGTTAACAAATAAGCAGGACCACTTTCAGTGAGCTAATGAACTCATGGTAATGAACCCTCAAATTCCTCTCTGCCTAAATATTTTAAATTTTAAATTTTAAATACTGCCACTTCATTAAAATGAGAGCTTTGGATCCATAAAATTCTTTAAGATAACACTGTATTGACTACTAAATTAAGTATTTTCTCCTCTGGTTTTTACATGCATGTTTCATATTTATGAAAAAAATAATGTTTTATACTTATCCCTTTGCCCTCCAATAAATTTCCATAGAACACAACCATAAAGCATTGCTGTTGCAAAACAAATATGTTCTGAGAAAATTTTACCACATTTATTTTCTGCTGTAAGACATCTTAGGGCCTTTGACAGACTGTGTGTGTGTGTGTGTGTGTGTTACGTGCAGAGGGACAGACTCTGTGTGTGTGCGCGCGCGCGCACATTACGTGCAGAGAGGATTAAAATCTACAAAGTGGCATAGCTGTACTCACTTTAAATTTCAAATCCACAGATATCCCAAATGGTATACAATTTGAAAATATTACCCTGAATTTGCGAAAAACTGAAAAAATTGTCCTATTTCTCCACATCAACTGAACTCAACCTTGGACTTTAGGGACTCCTCCACTGCACATTTTTCTGAGCAGTGTGAAACCTAAGTTATTTATGTGGTCTATTTGCAATGATTTTAATGTTTTCAGTTGCCTATGTTCCATCAGTGTCATTCTTTAAAAAACAGAAATAGCAGAAACAGTCTACATGATTGTAAACTTTAAAAAAATTAAGGCATAATTGAGTAAGTCTTACTATTTATTTTTTATCCTGAAATCAGTTCCAAACTTTTCTTAACTCGTTGGGTCAAATCCTCAGTTTTCTAAATATTTTATAGTGCCAATATAAATTCCAACACTTCTCAGTGTCACTAAACAGGACGCACGTGCACACACACACACAAGTGAAATTACATAAAAAAATCTGAACCACCTACCTTTAAACTAGACCTGTAGTCTGTGTTCACTTTGAACATTAGCCCAAGTCGTAAATGAATTTCCTTGGCTCGACAAAAGCTGGGGTCAACATAAAGCACATCTTGAAATGCTTTAATTGCCCTGAAAAAATGCAAACATAAGAAACTGTAATTTGCAATATGTATGTGTATCTCACTTGATAGTACAGGAAACATTCTGGGTATTCACTTTTAATGAAAATACTTTGTAATAAAAACAGAAAAAAAAACAGAAAGGGATAAGAAAGCTAACAATCCTTTTTTCTCACTTCCGTAAACTATTCAAAAATATTTAAAGGTTGAAGAAAAATTTCAGTGGAAATTACTACAAATCTTTCTGAACTATCTCAGGGAGGACTAGCAGGAAAATGTGAAAAGGTTAGAAAATGAAAGTATTAATCCTGCTTCTATTCAGCTTCATATGTCAACTTTTTAAAACTTTATCTCTGCCTTTCATTTTTGGTTTACTTTTTTTTTTTTCAAATGAGAAAGTCTCACTCTGAAACCCACGCTGGAGTATAGCAGGACAATCACAGCTCACTGTAGCCTCCACCTCCTGAGTTCAAGCAATCCTCTTATTTCAGCCTCCTCAGTAGCTGGAACCACAGGCTCATGCCACGACACCTAGCAAATTTTTAAATTTTTTTGTAAAGAGAGGGTCTCCCTCTGATGTCCTGGATGGTCTTGAACTCCTGAGCTCAAGGGAACCTCTGCATCGGCCTCCCAAAGTGCTGAAATTATGTAATTTCAGCAAATACCTGTCCAATATATGTAATAATATGGATGGGGTCAATTTTTATTTTTTTCACACAGATTTCCTATAGTCTAGCATTATTTTTGAAATAGACTATTCTAATGCCACAGCCATATGGTGCCACCTTTGATATAAATCAAGTACTCATGTTGATGTGAGATTGTTTCTGGGTTTTCCAATCTTCAATGTTCACTAGCCTATCAATCCACCTGTCCTCAAATTCTACACTACTGCCTTAACTATTATTTCTTTTTCAAAGTAAGTCTCTCCAATCAAGAAAATCCCTAGGACTCCCCAAGCCAGGGCTGTAACAAACTATACACACACTTTGGGACTCTGTAGTTTTAGGCATCTCCAAATATTTTCAGCACTATAGCATTCCCCATATCCAGAAGGTGGCACCAAGAAGGAAGTCGTTTAAGGCAAGTCTAGTCCAGCCACAGACTCGCACAGAACTCACTATTGCACCTGGAGCTGTCCAACCTGCTGGCACATCTGACTATATGCCATGGCCAGACCCCATGCTCACTTACTCACACATGAGTTGCCACTTTGCACTTTGCTCCCCACTGGTGAATGTGAGATTCGGGCGGGTACCATGAGCCAAGCACAGCATGTAGGGCCAACTGGCCAGTCCAGCCACCACGAATGAAACTTTAGCAAAGGCCCTACCAGCCAAAGAGGTCTTGCAAAGAGGCACCCAAAGGATCCTGTGTCAGTAGTCTTCCCAATGATAGGTGATCAGAGTCTTTTGATTCAATGCCAAAATATGCAGAAAATATTCATTTTTTGCTTTCAGTAGGAATTATTGTTTGAATTATGAGACTGGGGACCAAGATGTCAGATCTGCTTATACCACTAAATAAAGGGTTAAATAACAATGACCAAGAACTAATGTATCTGTTTTCCACATTAACAAGCTTAAAGGATTAAACAAAGTGATGTCTAAAACCTTTCTAGTTCTGAAAGTTTAAAATGATGAATTCTATGAACAGGATCTTCAAGAAGCTTCCAGAGACCTCAAATTGGTCTCAATCTATTCTTGGTCTTATATATGCCTCATTTTACAAGAGGGTTAGTGAATTTTTAACATCTCTTAAAACAATGTATATAATTCATTTAAAAAAATCATTATAGAATAGTTAACACTCAGTAGCAAACACTCAGTATTTCCAGACTTGATGTAATTAAATGGCCCAAGAGGGAAGGAAGAAAAACAGATGGCAGATAAAGCTATTCAGATTAAAGTTAAATATTCACCTGTAGGAAAACATGTCAAATAGTTGTCTGTGCATATTTAAGATCTTTGTAATAAACTTTTACAGCAACCTACAAGGTATGGTTACAAATCTTGGCCATGGACTTATTCTCTTCCTTTGGACTGTCACGGCACTTAAAGGAGGTAAGAAACTAAACAGAAACAGGACAATTTATAACCAGGTTACCAGTTTACTGGCCAAGATGAAAGATCAATGGGTGGAACTTGATTAGAAACTCCCACAAAATAAGTGTTACTACTAAGAATGTATGGCTATGGACATTAAAACATTTTATATGTTTATCACACACCATCATTTACAAGAAACAAATGGCACAAGTCCACTTACCAATGAAATGCATTGTAGTAGAAGTAGACCAAACCAAGGCCATATAAAAATGCACCATTCTGTTAATATAAAACACAAAACAACCTTTATAATAATAGATTTTGTATCTATTACATATACTAATTATACATTAATAAGAATTCAAGTAATGTTTTATGTTCTGAAATCATATCGCATATTACAATATTTTTCTCTACTTTTTCTCTAGTTCTCTCCATTTTGTAAATTGAAATCAATTTTCTATTCGATTTTACAAAAAACGTAGTAACTTTTTTTTAATGCACAACATTACCTTGTACTATATGTTGGTACAAGCTGCATATCCCTTATCCAAAATACTTGAAACTTAAAGTGTTCCAAAGTTCTGACTTTTCTAGGTTTTTAAGTATTCATTTACAGATATCTTGAGGCTGGGACCCAAGTTTAAACATAAAATTCATTTGTTTTATATACAGCTTATACATATAGCCGGAAGGTAACTGTGTACAAAAGTTTTAAAAATTTTGAGTATGAAAAAGGTTTGTGTATACTGAACCCTGAGAAAGCAAAGGTGTCACTATTTCAGCAACCCAAGGGCAAAATTTGTGTTGTTTGGCATCACCAACATTCCTAATCAGGAATTTACATATGCTACTGATTAGCAACCATTTTCTTAATTAACACGTAAGTACTTAAAACAGCAAAAAATATGACACAGCATTATTCTGTCGGAAAACAGTGTCTGCTTAACTAAACAGCACAGTAGGATACAGTCATGGGCCACATATTAATGACAGACAACATATATATATATATATATACACACACACACACACACACACACACACACACACACAATAGCAGTCCCACAAGACTACACTGAGCCCTTTCCATGTTTAGATTCACAAACACCACTGTGTTATAATTACTTACAGTATTCAGTACAGTAACATGCTACACAGGTTTTTAGCCAAGGAGATAAGAGGCTACACCATACAGGCAAGCTGTGCACCATTTAGGTTTTTCTAAGTACACCATATGATATTCACACAATGATGCAACTGCCTAAGTACAACTTTCTCAGACTGCATTCCTGTCATTAAGAGATGTATGAATGTACCTGTAACAGCTGATAAACTATAACAAGAACAATAAGAAAACAACAGGTTTTCAGTCTCCACCTATGCCGCTGTATTTTGATGAAAAAGTTACTATACACACTGTAT
>NW_016108157.1:130047-140907 GCF_001604975.1 Cebus imitator | reverse complement strand
TTTCCCTCCAGACCAGAGAAACATTTAAAATATTCCTCTTTAATTCTTATCATAAGGGTATCTGCAGGACTTTTCTGATACAGTATCTTTACATCACTAAGAAGGGAACAAGCAAAAAAACAGTGCACATAACTTTTGGACCCATGTGCGGCATTGTGGAGAACCTGCCTTTGGCACATCCAGGTTACATAAGTGCCATTTTATTACCCTTTGTGGCCTTGCTTGTCTAGGTGAATCTGGCATGCATGGACATGATGTGTAACAGCTGAAGGGACCTGAGAGTGTCGTCTTCTCTTGGAGATGCTGAATAAACTATGTGCTGTGCACCTGCATTTGAATTAGGACACATCACATTAGGATAGGTATGAAATTTTCAAGTTTTGAATTTACAGAGAATTTTAGATTTTAGATTTTTGAGTTACAGATGCTCAAATATTCAACACTTCCCTTCAGTTTTCAGTTCACTGTGATAACCTCCACTTTTTCATGATGAATACACTAGTATTATGTAGTATATATTCACTACAACACTAACAGATCCCCTCTTTCAATATACAATTGAAACCTACACATGACACTCAATTTGTATTAAAAACAAAATTTTAAACTCAGAAAAGTCACCTAGCAATTACATTTTTAGGTTTTTGGATGTCACTAAGTCTTCATGCAACACCAAACAGAAGAATGTCCACATACAGGATTCCTGTAGAAAATTACAATTTTAGGCTGCTTTGGCATCAATTTTGAATAGAAGGAGAGCTTTCTCATACTGTACTAAAAGCAGGACTTTGTTGCCCCGACACAGTTTCTAGTTTCTGCCTCTTTCTTTTCCTCAATATAGTCAATCTAGGTATCTTCCTTAAGCAACTGCCTCCTGGTTACCACCTCTCTATGGAACAGCTAGACACAACTTACCTGATTTACCCCACTAAACCCTTATAACCTACAAGGACTGCACAGATATGCCACGGTGACCAACTGTCAGTCACACCTTGAACTCCTGTAACTTGGTCTAAACTCACCAATTAGAATCCCTAAGGGAAACGTGCTTGGGTAATACCCTGATCCTTAACAAAGGCTTTGGAACACAGTTCCTTCACTCTCCATTGGGTTTAGCATCCCAGGCCGCTCCCTCTTTCCACTTAGCTTGCAAGGCATGCTAACTCTTCTCTGTAACACACTACTTCTGTTATTTCATTTGTATTGTGGTGTTCCATCCTGTGTTATCACTTGACCGTCATATCCAAACCAAATTCTACCCCTGTCAAGGCTCTCCCATGTAGATGGCTGTCTTGGCAGAAATAAACTAGACCCTGGTTAAATAAGAACGACAAGGCGTCTGTCAAAACAGACGCCCTGTGGCTTACGAAAGGGTTATGTCCCACTAAACTGTGATAAGTTCAAGTGTTGTAATACATTTAATGCACCTAACCTACTGAGCATCACCACTTAGCCAAGCCTACCTTAAGCATGACTGGGACATATTTTATATTTTCATTTTATTTTATTTATACTTTACTTTACTTTATTTTATTATTTTATTTATTTTTTGAGACAAGGTCTCGCTCTGTCAACTCAGCCTGGAGTACAGAGGCACAGTCACAGCATCCTGCAGCCTCAACTTCCCAGATTCCAGCAATCCTCCCATTTCAGCCTGCTGAGTGGCTGAGACCACAGGCACACACTGACCACAGGCACACACCATTATGCCTGGATGAGTATTTTGGTAGAGACAGATTTTCATATTACTCAGGTTAAGGAACATTTGCATTAGCCTACAGTCAGGTAAAATCACTGAAAACAAGGCTTATTTTACAATAAAGCGTTGAAAATCACATGTAATTTACTGAATACCAAACTAAAAGTGAACAACAGAATGGCTGATTGGGTTCTTCAATCTCACTGCTTCTGCTGAATACATACTATTTTCATACCTTCATAATGTCAGAAACCAAGGGTAATCATTGCCAATAAGGAACTACCTTAACAGACAAGTTTCCTCTACCAGGGCATCTGGTGACAAGGACATCTGATCACAAGCATTAGGCCATCTACCAAAATACAGAATAATACTATGAAAGACATACTGTACACAATCATGACAACCTCTCCTAGATTCCCTTCATGACAAGGCTAGAATTTATCAGCACTCTCCAGGACCTCAAAACCAACTTAGATGTCAAGTAGTCAAAGCTCAAAAGGACCAGAATTGGAGAATGCCAAACAGAATATGGGCAGCAAATAGCTATGGCAATCCTAAGCAAAAAGACCAAGTTAGAAGCATCATGTTACTAAATTTCAAACTATACTAGAGGGATACATTACCCAAAACAGATGGTACTGGTACAAAAGTTGACATTGAGACCAATGGAAGAGAATAGAGTCCAGAAAGAAGGCCAAACATCTACAGCCATATGATCTTCAAAAAGCTGACAAAACAAGCAACAGGGAAAAGACTCCCTTTTCAATAAATGGTGCAGGGATCACTGGCTAGCCAAATGCAGAGGACTTAAATTGAGCCCTTTCCAGTTTACAAAAAAATTACCACGTATCGAAAATCAAAGATGATTAAAGACTTAAATTTAGCACCCAAAACTATAAAAACTCCAAAAGACAACTTAGGCAATACCATCCTGGACAAAGGAACAGGCAAAGATTTCATGATAAATATACCAAAAGCAATTGCAACAAAAGCAGAAACTGACAAGTGAGATCAAATTAAACTTCAGAGCTTCTGCAGAGCAAAACAAAGAGAGTAAACGGGCAATCTACAGAATGAAATACAGTATCTGAAAGCTACTACCTGACAAAGGTCCCTGTAAGGAACTTAAATTTACAAGAGAAAAACAACTCCACTGAAGAGTGGGCAAAGGGCATAAACCAACATTTTTCAAAAGGAGACATATATGCAGCCAACAAGCATAAGAAAAAAACAGCTCATTATCACTGATCATTAGAGAAATGCAAATCAAAATCACAATGAGATATCATCTCTCACCAGTCAGAATGGCTCCTATTAAAAAGTCAAAAAGGGAACACTTATATAAAACCTTGGTGGAGTGTAACAAAAATTAGTTCAGCCATTGTGGAAAGCAATAAAACTAAAAGCAAAACTACCATTTGATTCAGCAATCCCATTATTGTGTTTATATCCAGGGTATATTGTCAGCATCTAAGTGGTATAAATGATGATTTACGGTATAAATTATCATACCACAAAGACAAACGCAGGTGAATGTTCACTGCAGCACTATGCACGATAGTAAAGACACAGAATCAACCTAAATGCCCATCAATTAAAGAGTAAATAAAATTCAGTACATATGCACCATGGAACATCATGCAGCCATAAAAAAGAGTAAGATCATGTCTCTTTGCAGGAACATGGATGGAGCTGGAGGCTATTATCCTTAGCAAATTAACTCAGGAAAAGAAAATCAAATACTGCAAGAGATGCGGGGGGCTACTTGAGGGTTAGGTAGGGAGGGAGAGGAGCAGAAAAGATAACTATTGGGTACTAGGCTTAATACCTGGCTGATGAAATAATATGAAGAACAAGTATGCTTTTTCATTGTTATATAGTTTACCTATATAACAAAATTATATACATATAAGCATAGTTATATAGTTTACATAGTTAGCTATATAGTATAATACATACTATATATTATATATAGTTATGGCAAACATTGTTTTCTATATAGTATACAGTGTACTATGTAGTATAGCATAGTTATATAGTTATAGTATATAATGTAATTATAACTATAATGTAGTTAATTATATGGTAAACATAGTTATATAGTTTATGAAATAATCTGAAGAATAAGTATAGTTCTTCATAGTTATATATTTACCTGTAACAGTTATATACATATAGTTATAAACAAAAATATAAACATAATTATATAGTTTACCTAAATAACAAAGCTTCACATGTGCCCCAAGCCTAAAATAAAAATGTAACAAAGAGACAGAATACAGGCAATGTATCAACTGTGTCTACTACAATTTTTTTATAGAAATGCTATTATTCTACCTAGGAAACAACAGTACTTCAAAAAATGTCAATATTCCAACTGTTGACGTAAAAAGATACTGACGTGAGAAAATAAACAGGAAACGTGTATGCTCACAAATGAATGAAAATCATTATAAAACATGTTTGTCACAAAATACAAATCATTTTAATTAGATTTTTGCTTACCAAAATGTTATAACCTTAGAACGTTTTCTATTTCTCTCGAATTCATCTTTCAAACTTCTTATTCAACTATAATTCTAACGTATTTTCAAATATCCACTCAGATGCATTATAATTTGCTTAATATTTATCTTAAAACCAGGTTATATATATTATTTTACAAAAAAAAAAAAAAAAAAAAACTTTAACCCTCCCCATGAGAAACAGAAACTCAGCCTAAGTAGAGGGCAATATGAAAGTAGAATAAAATAAACACATCAAAATCCAACCAACTTACTTTGCCTAGAAGTGATTTTAAGAAATAATAAAGACAAAATTTCAGTAAATGAGGGTATTAAAAGACATGTATTAAAAGACTTCTTGATTTCCCAAATCCCCCACCTGCCAAGAAAAACTAAAAGAACAGGGAAATTCATCTAACACAGTAGTTGGAGAGAAAAAAAAAAAAAGAACAAAAGGAGAAAAAAAATCATAAAAACTAGAAGTTGAACACTGTATATCAATTAAGATAGTATCTCTAAATGAAAAACAGAAAAACTGATATAAGCATCATGGTAACAGTATCAATGACACAAGATAAAACAGGTAAAACCACAGAGACTGCATAGACGAAGGACTAGACCTGTGAGTTTAAGGAGACCGACAAAACTAAAAGGTCTTGAGACTGAATTCTGAAAAGTAGAGAGCTACGAAGACAACTTTAGAGATCTTAAGTGGTTTAAATGAGTGTTAAGAAAATTACTAAGAACAGGGAAAAATCTACTGAGAGGATCAGAGAGAATCATGTCTACAAAACCAAGATCCGTAACTACTATCATCAAACAGAATTCTGGAAAAATATACACATAAAGAGGCGTGAATTCAAGATCTCACTTAAGTGTTTGCGAGTAACTAATATGAGGACTAAATACTGTTTGAGGCTCGAGATTCATCTCAAAATTCTTAAGATAAAACCGGAAGCAGGACTGCATAGAGATGTTGTGACTCAAAGAATGACAATAAGGCAACTTGCCTGTCTTTCCTTGTTGCCTTCTATATACTATAGATTGGGTACTGGTGAAGGCTCCAATCAAGTCTACCAAAAAATCCTATTACATCTAGCCAAAAAAAAAAAAAATCAGGAAAAGAATGGCATAAAAACAGAAAAATTTTCCACAACACTCTGTCAGAAACCAAGGGATAAAAAAATACAGTAGCATTCTCCTACATTCCCCACTACACACAGACACAAAAGGGCTGCAATGGGGCTAAGAAAGGAGCTGATACTCCTATTCCAATTACCACTAGGAAGCAGACAGCATACTACAATTTCCCAGCAGAGTAGTGTCAGAAGAACAAGCCAAAGTCTTGTCTTCCATTTTTTGATGGCAAAGGCAGTTCGAACTGGCACTCTTGATTTTTCTGCAGTGTCAACAAAGAGGGGAGTAAATCTTTCATTCTGCACGTAACAGACACAGATGGTGGCACAGAGATTACGCCACAGGATATTTTTGGCAAGACTGAACAAAAAGCTGATGTTTCACCCCCTTCATCATTTGAACCAGTCAGTGCTCCAATTTTTCCAACCAGAAAGTGCTGGTAGTAATGAAATTGGAGATAATTTTATATCTCCATCTAGTGAAGGTAGGCAATGCTCTATTTCACCTACCAGGCTATTATAAAGTGAGCCCTATGGAGAGATGAGCCTTATTTATGCAGAGGAAAACAACAAGGGCCCTGAAGTTATTAGGAACTTTGCAATCTCTTCTTTTACAACTCTTAGCAGGGCGCAAAAGGAAGTTGTGTCACCACATATTCCTAGCATCAACCAGGCAGTATTGGGCAAACCATATTTGGCATTCTGATTGTCCTAATCTTTCGTTACATCAGAAGAGCCCAGAAGGGAACCTGATATATGGTGAGGACTATGGGTCCAGTTTGATTCTTCTGTATGTGGCTATCCAATTTTCCCAACACCATTTACTGAACAGGGTGTCATCTTCACAATGTAAACTTTGGTTCACCTTATCTAACAAGAGTTTGTTTCTAGGTATACAATTTTATTCTCAGATTCCCTATTCTGTTCCAGTGACCTAATGTGTCTATTTTTATACAAGTACCATGATACTCTGGTTACTGTAGGCTAGTGGTATAATTTGAAGTGAGGTAATACGATACCTCCAGCTTTGTTCTTTTCACTTAAAACTGCTTTGGCTATTCAGGCTTGTTTGATTTCACATGAATTTTTAGATGGTTTATCATTCTGTGAAAAAATAACACATAATTTGATAGGGATTCTGTTGAATCTGTAAACTGCAATGGGCAGTTAGTCATTTTGACAATATTAATTCTTCTAATCCAGGATGATGCGGTGTTCTTCCATTTGTTTGTTTTGTGTCATCTTCTTTCACCGGCATTTTGTAGATTTCCTTACAGAGTTCTTTCACCTCATTGGTTAAATATATTTCTATGTTTTTTGGTTTTTGGTTTTTTTTTGGAGCTATTGTAAATGAAAATGTCTTCTTGATTTGATCCTTGGCTAGGTCACTATTGGTATATGGATGTGCTACTGAATTCTGTATATTAGTTCTGTATCCCACAACTTTACTGAATGCATTTATTAAATCTAAAATTTTTTTAATTTTTAGAAATTTCTATATAAGAACATATCATCAGCAAACAGGAATAATTTCACTTCCTGTTTTCCAATTTAGATGCCTTTATTTTTTTCTCTTGTGTGACTACTCTGGCTTGGGCTTCCAGAACTATGTTTAATAAGAGTAGCGAAAGCTGGCATCTTTGGACTGGCAAAGGCCTTGTGGAAGTGCTTTCAACCCTTCCTCAGTAAGTAGGATGTTGACAATCAGTCTGTCATATTCAGCCTTTATTATGGATTGAGGTATGATCCCTCTTATGCCTAGTTTATGGAGGACTTTTATAATGAAGGGATGCTGAATTTCATGAGGGCTTTTTCTATATTTATTGAGAAAATCTTATGTTTTTGTCCTTGATTCTGCTTAGGTGATGTATCATACTTACTGATTTGTATATGGTGAACAATCCATAGATCCCTAGGATAAATCCCACCTGATCATGGTTTATTATCATTTTAATGTGCTATGAATTCATTTTGCTAGTCTTTTATTAAGAATTTTTGCGTTTAGGTTCATCAGGAGTAATGACCTGTAGAGCTTCTTTTAGTGTCATTGCCTGGTTTGGAATCAGAGTGATTCTGGCCTCATAGAATGAGTTACAGAAAATTCCCTCCTCCTTATTTTTCTGCTGTAGATTCTAAAAATTAATACAAGTTAGTTATTCTTTGTATGTCTGTCAGATTTTGGCTGTGAATCCATATTATTCTAGGCTTTATTTGTTGAAAGATTTTGTTATTCATTCAATCCTGTCTGTTCAAGAGTTCTATTTCTTCCTGGTTAAGTCTTTGGAGGGTGTGCATTTTGATGGATTAATCTATTTCCTCTAGGATTTCTAGTTTGTGAGCACGTAGACGTCATAACAGTCTCTGAAGACCTTTTTTTATTTTTGTGTTATCAATTGTGATCTCTTTTATCATCTCTGATTGTGCTTGTTTAGATCTGCTTTATTCTTTCCTTCCTTAGTCTAACTAGTGGTTTTTATCAATTTTACTTAAAAGACCAGGCTGCAGTGTGGCTCATGCCTGTAATTCAGATCTTTTGCGAAGCCAAGGTGGGCAGATTAACTGACGTCAGGAGTTCAAGAGCAGCCCGGACAACATGGTGAAACCCCAGCTCTAACACAAATACAAAAAAAAAAAAAAAAACTGGCCATGTTGGTATGTGCCTGGGGTACCAGCTACTCAGGAGGCTGATGTGGTAAAGGACAGCTTGATCCTGGGAGACAGGTGGGAGCTGCAGTGAGCAGAGATTGTGCCACTATACTCCAACCACATAGGGAGGCTTTGTCTCAAAAAAAATTTTTTTGTTTATATATTTGAAGGGCCTATATACATGAATATTTTGAAAAAACAGGATTGGCAAACCTTTACCTAAACTAGAAGAAAAGGAAAAAAGACCAATACAAATAAAGGAAGAGATGAAGAGGAAATAAATAATATTTTTGACATGCACAATCTACCAAGATAAAGATAAAGAAATCCTGAAGGGACCCATAAATAGTAACAAGACTGAAGAAGTAATATAAAGTCTCTCATTAAAGAAAAGTGATTCAACACACTTCCTTTACTGTGTGTTTGCTTTACCAGTTAGTTTTATACTATCTTTGTGTTTTTATGAAGGTAAATGTTACTCTTTCTTTCATCAGTACGTGGAACATTCTCCATGACAGATCACATGTCAGGAAACAAGTTAGTTCATTTGTAAACACTGAAAATATATCAGATAACATTTCACATCACACTGGAAAAAGCTAGAAATCACTAGCAAGAGAAATGCTGGAAAATATAAAAATGCATTAAAAAAGCATGTTCCTGAATGATCACTGGATCAACAAAGATACTAAAATGAAAGTCAAAATTTTTGAAACACAAAAAGAAACACAGTATGACAAAAGCAGTGAGAAGTGAGACACAACAAAAGCAGTGTTAAGAGTTTACAACATTAAATGCCCACCTTTAAAATGTACAAATTCTACAAATTATAAATCTAATGATACACCTCAAGAAACTAAAAAAGCAAGATCACAGTCAAACCCAAAGCTGACAGAAGAAAAAACATCAGCAGTAAATGGAATACAGACTAAAAAAAGTAAGTCCATTAGTGGAATACAGACTAGAAAATGTGTGCCTATGATTGTATCTTTCGCTGTATATCAGCTCTTAAAAATAATTTCTTTGGCACAGTAGCTAACACCTATTATCCCACCAACCCCAGCACTCTGGTAGGACATGGGAAGTAGATCTCTTGAGATCATTAAGTGGGATATAAACTAGAAAATGTAAGTCCATTAAATGGAATATAAGCTAGAAAAATATGTGACAAGATTTGTATGTCGTTGTGTATATTACCTGTTAAAACTAATGTCCTTGGCTGAGCACAGTAGCTCACACCTATAATCCCAGCATTTAGGGAGGACATAGCAAGTAGATCACTTGAGGTCAGGAGTTTGAGACCAGCATGGCCCAAAATAATGAATAAAACAAAAAGTGGTTTCTTCAAAAGGGTAAAGAACAGTGATAAACCAGCAGTGAAACGAACCAAAAAAGTAAACGAGACACCAGAATAAATAAATGAAAAAAGGGACATTGTAATTGGTATCATAGAAATACAAGAGATCATCATAGACTATTATGAAAAACTATGCATATACTCAAACACTTAAAAACCTAACAAAGGATAAATTTCTGCAAACATACTACCTATCAAGACAGAATCAGGAACAGGAAGAAAACCTGAAGATATAAATAAAAGTAGCAAAATCAATCAGTAATCAAAATATCACCCAACAAAGAAAAGCCTAGGATCAGATGGATTCACGGCCAATGTCTGGAAAGTCTGAGGTAGTAGAAGGCAGACAGATGATGACAAATTAATTAATCGATGAAACCTACACTATTTGGGTGATGAATAACATGTTAAATGCCCTGACTTGTTTGCTAAGCAACATATGCATGCTACAAACTGCACATGAAACCTATAACTTTTACAAATAACAGAGGTAGGCCAGCTTTCGCCAGGCAGCTCTAACTATACCCGTATAAACAGGACTATAGGGGAGTTCACACCGCAGCTGGGTGGAGCCCACAGCAGCTCAGCAAAGCCTCTGCAGGCAGGCAGTGACTAGACTGCCTCATCGCTGGGAAGGGCAGCCCTGATAAAAAGGCAGGAGCATAACAAAAACGCATAAATAAAGCCCTAACTGCCCGGACAGAGCACCTGGGGAAAAAAAAAAGCGGGGTGGGAGGTATATCAGTTCTGCTACAGCAGACATAAACGTACCTGCCCAGCAGCTCTGATGGAACAATGGAGATCACAGTTCTGCACTAGAGCTCCTATAAAGGACAGACTGTCTCCTCAAGCAGCTCCCTGACCCCAGTATATACAAAGAGTCACATCACAAAGGAGAGCTCAGACTGACATTAGGTTAGTATATTTCTGGGACAAAGATAGCAAAAGAAACTGGTAGCAACCCTAACTGTTCTGCAGCCGCTGCGGGTGATCCCCAGCCAAGCAGGGCCTGGACTGGACCTCAGAAGTCCTACAGCAGAGGGGCCAGACTGTTAGATGGAAAACTAGAAATAGAAGGAAATAGCTTCGTCAACAACAAACTGGACGTCCACTCAGAGAACCAATCTGAAAGTCAATAACTTCAAAGATGACAGGTGGATAAATCCACAAAGATGGGAAGAAACCAGCACAAAAGGATGAAAGCACCCAAAACCAGAACGCCTCTCCACCTACAAGGGATCACAACTCCTCACCAGCAAGGGAACAAGGCTGGATGGAGAAGAAGTATGATGAAATGACAGAATCAGGCTTCAGGAGGTTGGTAATAAGAAACTTCTGTGAGCTAAAATAACATGTTCTAACCAAATGCAAAGAAACTAAGAACGTTGAAAAAAGATTTGATGAAATGTTAAAGAGAACAGACAATTAGAGAGGAATGTAAGTGAATTGATGGAGCTGAAAAAGACAACACGAGACCTTCATGAAGCATGCACAAGTTTCAACAGCCTAATTGAC
>NW_016108157.1:121321-129985 GCF_001604975.1 Cebus imitator | reverse complement strand
CAGAAGAAAGGATATCAGAGGTCAAAGATCAACTGAAGGAAATAAAATGAGAAAGCAAGATTAGACAAAAAAGGGTAAAAAGGAATGAACAAAGTCTCCAAAAAATATGGGACTATGTGAAAAGACCTAATCTACGTTTGATAGGTGTAGCTGAATGTGACAAAGAGAGTGAATCCAAGCTGGAAAATACTCTTCAGGACATCAATCCAGGAAAACTTCCCCAACCTAGAAGGCAGGCCGATGTTCAAGTCTAGGAAATACAGAGAACACCACAAAGATATTCCTCAAGAAGAGCAACCCCAAGGTACGTAATCATCAGATTCACTGGGGTTGAAATGAAGGAGAAAATGCTAAGGGCAGCCAGTGAGAAAGGTCAGGTTACTCACAAAGGGAAGCCCATCAGATTCACAGCAGGTCTCTCAGCAGAAACCCTACAAGCCAAAAGAGAGAGGGGGCCGCTATTCAACATCCTTAAAGAAAAGAATTTTCAACTGAGAATTTCATATCCAGCCAAACTAAGCTTCGGAAGCGAAGGAAAAGTAAAATCCTTTGCAAACACGCAAGTACTCAGAGATTTCATCACCACCAGGCCTGCTTTACAAGAGCTCCTGAAAGAGGAACTAAACATACAAAGGAACAACCAGTACCATCCACTCCAAAAACATACCAAATCGTAAAGAGGATCAACACAATGAAGAAACTGCAACAAGTAACGGGCAAAAAACAGCCAGCTAGTATCAAAATGGCAGGATCGAAATCACATATAACAATATTAACCCTAAATGTAAATGGGCTAAATGTGAGATACAGGCTAAGATGCCATCTTATAAAGAAACCACCTGGGCCCTGGGCAGGGGGTTAATTCTCAGAACTGTTATTGTACTGGAGGTCTCAGAGATGTTAAGGGTAAAAATTTCCACTGCTACCCCACCCCCTTGCACCAAACCACTAACTTTACCTTCTGTACAGACAGCTAGCCTTGCACACCCCTGAGTCCCTGTGAATAAGGGTGGGTTTTGCAACTTAAATACTTTGCTCCCCCTAAGCTCAGGGCCACAGGTTAGAGAGACGTAAGTCCTCCGTGGCCACCGGCAATAAAGACCCTGCAATTGGCAAACTTTTGTCTTGGTGTTGATTTTCCACTCGCTCCGGTGCAACATTCGCCACAAACAAAGGACACAGACTGGCACACTGGATAAAAAGCCAAAACCAATTGGTGTGCTGTATCCAGGAAACCCAACTCACATGCAAGGAAACTCAAAGGTTCAAAATAAAGGGATGCCTCGAGGAAGATTTACAAAGCAAATGGAGAGTAAAAAAAAGCAGGAGCTGCAATTCCCGCCTCTGATAAAATAGACTTTAAAGCAACAAAGATCACAAGAGACAAAGAAGGACACTACATAATGGTAAAAGGATCAATGCAACAACAGCTAACAGTTCTAAATATATACGCACCCAATACAGGAGAACCCAGATTTATAAGGCAAGTTCTTAATGACTTACAGAGAGACTTAGACTCCCACACAATAATAATGGGAGACTTTAACACCACATTGTCAATATCAGACAGATCAACAAGACAGAAAATTAACAAGGATATCCAGGACTTGAACTCGGAACTGGACCAAGCAAACCTAATAGTTATTTACAGAGCTCTCCACCCCAAATCCAGAGAACATACATTCTTCTCAGCACCACATCGCACCTACTCTAAACCTGACCACCTGGTTAGAAGTAAAACACTTCTCAACAAATGCAAAACAATGTAAATTATAACAAACAGTCTCTCAGACCACAATGCGCAAAAAACCCTTCAAAAAATCAGTAAATCCAGGAGCTGGTTTTTCGAAAGATCAACAAAATTGACAGACTACTAGCCAGAATAATAAAAAAGAAAAGGGAGAATAATGAAATAGATGCAATAACAAAATGATAAAGGGGATATCACCACAGATTCCACAGAAATTCAAACCATCATCAGAGATTATTACAAATGACTCTATGCACATAAGCTAGTAAACCTGGAAGAAATGGATAAATTCCTAGACACTTGCATCCTCCCAAGCCTAAACCAGGAAGAAGTTAAAACCCTGAAGAGACCAAGAACAAGGTCTGAAGTTCAGGCAGCAATTAAGAGCCTACCACCCAAAAAAGGCCCAGGTCTAGGTGGGCTCACAACCAAATTCTACCAGACATATAAAGAGGAGCTGGTACCATTCCTTCTGAAACTATTCCAAATAATCCAAAAAGAGGGAAACCTTCCCAAATCATTTTATGAGACCAACGTCATCCTGATTCCAAAACCCGGCAGAGACTCAACAAGAAAAGAAAACTTCAGGCCAATATCCATAACGAACATAGATGCAAAAGTCTTCAATAAAATACTGACAAGCCGATTGCAACGGCTCATCAAAAAGCTTATCTACCATGATCAACTAGGCTTCATCCCGGGGATGCAAGGCTGGTTCAACATATGCAAGCCTATAAACGTAATTTACCACATAAACAGAACCAATGACAAAAACCACATGATTCTCTCAATTGATGCAGAGAAGGCCTTTGACAAAATTCAACAGCACTTTATGCCAAAAACCCTCAATAAACTAGGTATTAACGGAATGTATCTCAAAATAATAAAAGCTATTTACGACAAACTAACAGCCAATATCGTAGTGAATGGGCAAAAACTGGAAGCATTCCCTTTGATATCTGGCACTAGACTAGGATACCCTCTCTCACCACTCCTATTCAATATAGTACTGAAAGTTCTAGCCAGAGCAATCAGGCAAGAAAAAGAAATAATAGGTATTCAAATAGGAAAGAAGGAAGTCAAATTGTCTCTATTTGCAGATGACATGATTGTATATCTAGAAGACCCATCGTGTCAGCCCAAAGTCTCCTGAAACTGGTAAGCAACTTCAGCAAAGTCTCAGAATACAAAATCAATGTGCAAAAATCACAAGCATTCCAATACACCAATAACAGACTTAAAGAGAGCCGAATGAAGAATGAACTACCATTCACAATTGCTACAAAGACAATAAAATGCCTAGGAATACAACTAACAAGAAACATAAAGGATGTCTTCAAGGAGAACTACAAGCCACTCCTCAACGAAATAAGAGAGGATACAAACAGATGGAGAAACATTCCATGTTCCTGGTTCGAAGAATCAATATCATCAAAATGGCCATCCTGCCCAAAGTAACTTACAGATTCAACACTATCCCCCCCCATCAAGCTACCAATGACGTTCTTCACAGAACTGGAAAAAAACACCTTAAACTTCATATGGAACCAAAAGAGAGCCCGCATAGCCAAGTCAATTCTAATCAAAAAGAACAGTCCTGGAGGCATCACTCTATCAGATTTCAAACTATAATACAAGGCTACAGTAATAAAAACAGCATAGTACTGGTACCAAAACAGAGATATAGACCAACGGAAGAAAACAGAGGCCTCAGAAGTAATGTCATACATCTGCAACACTCCGATGTTTCACAAACCTGACAAAAACAAGCAATGGCGAAAGAAAGGATTCCCTGCTTAATAAATGGTGCTGGGAAAACTAGCTAGCAGTGTGCAGAAAGCAGAAACTGGACCCCTTCCTGACACCTTACACTAAAATTAACTCCAGATGGATTAAAGACTTAAACATAAGACCTAACACCATAAAAAAACTTACAAGAAAATCTAGGAAAAAATCATTCAGGACATAGCCATAGGCAAGGACTTCATGACCAAAACACCAAAAGCATGAGCAACAAAAGCCAAAATAGACACATGGAACCTTATCAAACTTCACAGCTTCTGCCCAGCAAAAGGAACAGTCATTAGAGTGAATCGGCAATCAACAGAATGGGAAAACATTTTTGCAGTTTACCCATCTGACAAAGGGCTGATATCCAGAATCTACAAAGAACTAAAACAGATTTACAAGAAAAAAACAAACAAGCCCATTCAAAAGTGGGCAAAGGATATGAACAGACACTTTACAAAAGAAGACATACATGAGGCCAACAAACATATGAAAAAATGCTCATCATCACTGGTCATTAGAGAAATGCAAATCAAAACCACATTGAGATACCATCTCATGCCAGTTAGAATGGCGATCATTAAAAAATCTGGAGACAACAGATGCTGGAGAGGATGTGAAGAAATAGGAACACCTTTACACTGTTGGTGGGAGTGTAAATTAGTTCATCCGTTGTGGAAGACAGTGCGGCGGCTCCTCAAGGACCTAGAAATAGAAATTCCATTTGACCGGGCAATCCCATTACTGGTTATATAACCAAGGTTTATAAATTGTTCCACTATAAGGACACGTGCACACGAATGTTCATTGCAGCACTGTTTACAATAGCAAAAACCTGGTACCAACCCAAATGCCTATCGATGAGAGACTGGACAGGGAAAATACGGCACATATACACCATGGAATATTATTCAGCTATCAAAAACGATGAGTTCGTGTCCTTTGTAGGGTCATGAATGAAACTGGAAACCATCATTCTCAGCAAACTGACACAAGAACAGAAAATCAAACATCACATGTTCTCACTCATAGGCTGGTGTTGAACAATGAGAACACATGGACACAGGGAGGGAGCATCACACACTGGAGTCTGGTGGGGGGAAACGGTGGAGGGACAGTAGGGGATGGGTTGTTGAGGAGAGATGGCATGGAGAGGAATGCCAGATATAGGTGAAGGGGAGGAAGGCAGCAAATCATGCTGCCTTGTGTGTACCTATGTAACAATCTTGCATGTTCTTCCCATGTACCCCAAAACCTAAAATGCAATTAAAAAAAGAAATAAACTGTTAACATTAAATAAACAATAAAAATAAATAAAACAAATAACAATAAAAAAGAATTTCTATTAATCCTTAACAAACTCTTTCCAAAAATTAGTCCACTTTCACTAAGGGACAGAAGTAGGCAAAAGAGTATAAAGGTTACATTAAGACAAAATTTTGCACCAACTATACCTAACTATAGACACTTCACTAACAATAGCAGAATATACTTTCTTCTGAAGCACTCAACAGCTTTTGTGTGCAGTGGACGCGGTTGCTCACCCCCTATAATCCTATCACTTTGGGAGGCCAAGGTGGGTGGATTATGAGGTCAAGAGACCAAGACCATCTTGACGAACATGGTAAAACCCTGTCTCTACTAAATATAAAATATTAGGCAAACATGGTGCTTTGTGCCTGTAGTCCCTGCTACTCAGGAAGCTGAGGCAGGAGAATCCCTTGAATGGTGAGACAGAGATTGCAGTGACCTGAGACTGCACCACTGTACTGCAGCCTAGTGACAGACTACATCTCAACCCTGTACTAGAGCCTGATGATAGAGGATATCTCAAAACACAATCAAAACAAGCAAACAAACAAACAAACAAAAAAAAAAACAGCTTAAAACGAGGCTTAACAGTTTTTAAAAGTTTCAAAAATCATATATTCATCCAAAGTATCTCCTGTGAACCGCAAGACCACAAGAGAATACACTGAGTAATCAAACATGGAAAATTCACAAATAATGGAAATTAAACACAGATTTGTAAATCTGTATCTCAATTTTAATGAGTCAGAAAACAAATCAGTAAACACTTGATAAAAAATGTCAGGTAAAATACATCTTCACAAAACTCATAAGAAGCAAGAACTACAATGCCTAGAAGACAAACTACAGGTATAAATTCTATTGCTGGGAAGACTCTGCCAAGATGGCTGAATAGCAACAGCTCCAATCTGTCTGCTGTTCCCAGAGAGAGCACACCAGAAGACATGTGAAGTCCACATTTCCAATTGAGGTGCCAGGTTCATCTCACTGGGACTGTTTAGACAGTGGAAACTGTCCAAGTTGGGCAACCCAAAGCAGGGTGGGGCATCACCTCACCTGGAAGGTGTAAGGAGCCGAAGAACTCTCACACCCAGCCAAGGGAAGCCATTAGGGATGTTTCTGGACACTCCAGCACTCCAGTTCATATACTGTGCTTTGCCCATGGACTACAAAAGGTACAGCCTGGAAACTTTCCCTCCGGTTCCTGCACTACCAGTGCACTGGATTTCCAGCACATAACTGGGTGGCCATTTTCGCTGAGTGGCACCTGGAATGCCAGCAAGACATAACTGCCCATTCCCCTGAAAAAGAGGGCTGAAGTCAGGGAACCAAGTGACCTGGCTCCATGGGTCCAACTCCCATGAGGACCAGCAAGCTAAGACCCACAGACTTGGAATTCTCACAACAAGCACGGCAGTCTGAGCTCGACCCATTACTTTTGAGCTTGGTGGGGTTAGGGGTGGCCACCATTGCTGAGGTCCCCTGGCCTAAAGGGAGGCTAAACAAAGCCACATGGAAATTTACACAGCAGCTAGGTGGAGACCAGCAAGGCAGCTCAGCAAGGCCTCTGCAAGCACAGTGTCAGATTCACTTCTTGCTGGGCAGCGCATCTCCAAAAAAAAAAAAAAAAAGAGAAACCCATCAGAGACCTATGAAGTCCCCACATTCCTGGGACAGAGCACCTGGGTAAAGGGGTGGTTTTGGGTTTTGCATCAGTAGACTTAAACATCTCTACCAAACAGCTATGAAGAAGAAATGGATCCCCCAGAACAGTGACTGAGCTCCGTTAAGGGACAGGCTGCGTCCTCAAGTGGTTTTCTAACCACTCATATATCCTAACTGGGAGTCACAAAATATAAGTGGGCTCTGGTTGCCATCAGGCAGGTACACTTTTCGGATGAAGCTACCAGAGGAAGGAGAAGGCAGCAATCTTTGCTGTTCTGCATCCCTTCTAGGTAATTCCCATGCAAGCATGGTCTGGAGTGGACCTCCAGCAAACTCCAGCACACCTGCAGCAGAGGGGCCTGTTAGAAGGAAAACTAAAACAGAAATAGCTTCAATATCAACAGAAAGGGTGTCCACGCAGAAGCCCCATCCAGAAGTCACCAACTTCAAAGATCAAGATAGATAAATCCACGAAGATGAGAAGGAACCAGCACAGAAAGGCTGAAATTGCCAAAAGCCAGAATGCCTCTTATCCTCCAAGAAATCACAACCCCTCACCAGCAAGGGAACAAAACTGAATGGAGAATGAGTTTGAGAAATCCACAGAAGCTGGATTCAGAAGGTGGGTAATAACAAACTACTCTGAGCTAAAGGAGCGTTTTCTAATCCAATGCAAGGAAACTAAGAACCTTGAAAAAAGGTTAGATGAGATGCTAACTACAGTAACCAGCACAGAAAAGAATATAAATGACTTGATGGAGCTGAAAACTACAGCATGAGAACTTTGTGAAGCATACACAAGTTTTCATAGCTGAATCGATCATGCAAAAGAAGGGGTATCAGACATTGAGGTTCTGAACTCAATGAAATAAAGTGAGAAGGCAAGATAGATAAAAAAGAGTGAAAAGAAAGGAACAAAGGCTCCAAGAAATATAAGGTTATGTGAAAAGAAGATGTGCATTTGATTGGTTTAGCTGAAAGTGACAGGGAGAAAGAAACCAAACTGGAAAACAATCTTGAGGATATTACCTGGTGAACTTCCCCAAACTAGCAAGGTAAGCCAACATTAAAATACAGGAAATACACTGAACACAAAAAGAGCAACGCCAAGGCACATAACTGTCAGATTCACCAGGGTTGAAATGAATGAAAAAAGGCCACCAGCGGCCACAGAGAAAGGCTGTGTTACCCCCAAGGGAAAGCCTATCAGACTCACAGCTGATGTCTCGACAAAAACCTCACAGGCCAGAAGAGTAGGGGCTAATATTCAACATCCTAAAAGAAAAGAATTTTTAAGTCAGAATTTTATATCTAGCCATACTAAGCTTTATAAGTGAAGGAGAAATAAAATCCTTAAAGACAGGCAATTGCTGTGAGACTTTGTCACTACACAGCCTGCCCTACAAGAGATTCTGAAGGAAGCAGCAAACATGGAAAAGAACAACCAGTATCAGCCACTGCAAAAACATACCAAAGTGTAAAGACCATTGACATGATGAAGAAATTGCATTAGCTAACAGGGATAACAACCAGCTAGCATCAAAATGACAGGATCAAATTCACACATAGCAATATTAACCTTAAATGCAAATGGGCTAAATGCCCCAATCAAAAGACACAGATTGGGAAACTGGATAAAAACTCAGGACCCAGTGGTATGGTATATTCAGGAAACCCATCTCATGTGCAAAGACATACATAGGTTCAAAATAAAGAGTTGGAAGATTTACCAAGAAAACGGAGAGCAAAGGAAGCAGGGCTTACAATTCTAGTGTCTGATTAAAACAGATTTTAAACCAACAAATATCAAAAGAGACAAAAAACAGCAGCACATAATGGTAAAGGGATCAATGCAACAAGAAGAGCTAACTATCCTAAATATATATGCCTCTAATACAGGAGCACTCAGATACACAAAGCAAGTTCTTAAGACCTACAAAGAGACTTTGACTCCCACACAATAATAGTGGGAGACTTTAACACCCAACCATCAATACTAAACAGATCAACAAGACGGAAAACTAACAAGGATATCCAGGACTTAAACACAGATTTGGACCAAGCAGACCTGATAGACATCTACGGAAGTCTCCACCACAAATCTACAGAATATATGTTCTTCTCAGCACTACATCACACTTACTCTAATA
>NW_016108157.1:119518-121001 GCF_001604975.1 Cebus imitator | reverse complement strand
CAAGGCAGAACTGAAGGAGACAGAGACACCCTTCAAAAAAAGTGAATATATCCAGGAGTTGTTTTTTATTTTTTTAAAGATCAGTCAACAGATAGACCACTAGCCAGACAAACAGAAAAGAGAGAAGAATCAAATGGATGCAATAAAAAATAATAAAGGGGTAGCACCAAAGAACCCACAGAAATACAAACTACCATCAGAGATTACTATAAAATAAATCTAGAAGAAATGCATAAATTCCTCCTAAGACGAAACCAGGAAGAAGTTGAATTCCTGAACAGACTAATGACAAGGTCTGAAGTCGAGGCAGCAATTAATAAAAAAAAAAAAAAAAAACTCCAGGACCTGACGCGTTCACAGCTGAATTCTGCCAGAGGTACAAAGAAGAGCTGGTACCATTCCTTCTGAAACTATTCCAAACAAGACAAAAAGAGGGAATTCTTCCCAAAGCATTTTATGAGACCAACATCATTGTAACACCAAAACCTGGCAGAGATGCAACTAAAATAAAAATTTCAGGCCAATAGCCATGACAAGCATTGATGCAAAAATTTTCAATAAAATACTAGCAAACTGAATCCAATAGCACATCAAAAAGCTTATCCAACATGACCAAGTAAGATTCATTCCAGGAATGCAAGGCTGGTTCAACATCCACAAATCTATAAACGTAGTACATCACATAAACAGAACCAAAGACAAAAACCACATTATCATCTCAACGGATGCGGAGAAGACCTTCAACAAAATTCAACACTCCTTTATGCTAAAAACTCTCAATAAACTAAGTATCAATGTACTGTATCTCAAAATAATAAGAGCCACTTATGACAAACCCACAGCCAATATCACACTGAATGGGCAATAACCAGAAGCATTTCCTTTGAAAACTGGCATGAGACAAGGATGCCCTCTCTCAACCACTCCTATTCAACAGAGTATTGGAAGATTTTGCTAAGGCCCTCTGGCAAGAGAAAGAAATAAATGGTATTTGAATAGGAAGAAAGGAAGTTAAATTGTTCCTGTTGGCAAATGACATGATTGTATATTTAGAAAACAATATATCAGCCCAAGCTGATATAAGCAACTTCAGCGAAGTCTCAGGATATAAAATGAATGTGCAAAAATCGCAAGTATTCCTATAACACCAATAACAGACAAACAGAGGGCCAAATTATGAGAAACTCCCATTCACAACTGCCACGAAGAGAATAAAATACCTAGGAATACAACTAACAAGCGGGATGTGAAGGACCTCTTCAGGCAGAACTACAAACTACTGCTCCAGGAAATGAAAGCAGACATAAACATATGGAAAAACATTCCATGCTCATGGCCAGAAAGAATCAATATCATGAAAATGGCCATACTGCTGAAAGTAATTTATATATTCAATGCTATTGCCATTAAGCTACCAATGACTTTCTTCATAGACTTGGAAAAAAACACCTTAAACTTCATATGGAACCAAAAAAGAGCCAGT
>NW_016108157.1:102726-118192 GCF_001604975.1 Cebus imitator | reverse complement strand
GGGGGAGAGGGGAGAAAGAGGGGAGGGGAGAGGAAGGAAGGAAAGGGAGGAAGGGATGGACTAAGAGAAATAAACGTTAACTCTTATTTGCTGTCTTCATTTCTCCAGAATATTCCAAGTCAAGAAAAAGGGTAATGAAGTTTCTGTTTACATTTTCATGAACATAACAATGTAAAGATGAATTGAATTATTCTACAAGGAACCTTAAGATTGTTTTCTTTGACACTACATTTAGTATCTTAAATACCTGTGGTTATTAGCATATGAAATGTGACTTGCTCAAATAGTAGTCAAAAACATTCAGCATATTTTAAATATCTAGCACAAATAAAAGTAAAAAATATCTTAATATTAGTTCTTTATATTCTTTAAAAAGAAGTACATTTTGGATATAACAGTTGAATTAGGCATCTTTCCAAATTATTTTCACTTGCTGTTTTTTCAGTTTTTCAAATATGTCAACTAGAAATTTTTTTTCCATTTATGGCTCACATTAATTCTAAGGTACAGCACTGCTTTACACCAATAATATAAGAAGCACAGGTAAAATGTGGATTTTGCTGCCTATGTGCTCAACTTTTGAAAAGTTATCTCCTTCTGCTGAACTTGTATAAAGATGATTATCTAACGGCTGGTTCAGTCTCTCTCAGATATGATACAGACTTATCTTACAAAATATAATTTTATTAACAAGATTTCTAGGAAAGTTTATATTTCCTCCTGTACAAGTGTCTCCCTTTCTTTTCCTCTTTTTTCTGTTAGAAGGTTATGGACAATGAAATTGAAAGCAAAGGCCAAACAAGAAAATCTCCCTTAAGAATGGAAAAAAAAAAAAATCTCCCTTAAGAATAACCAATCATGACATAATTTCCTAAATATGTCTTCTGTCCTTCTCTCCATAAATACTGTTTGTTTCTAGATAATTTAGGGCCTTAAATTTTTCTCCTTGGGTTACTTTAATAAACTAATTCTTAAGTTCTAGCATGTCACTTACATCAATCCACTATAAACCCAGACCACAACCAGCAGTGCTTGCAAAAACATTTGAGTTTTCTATTTAAAAAATCTTCAGAAGATAACCCACAACCTAGCTCAAGACATAAGGCCTTCATTTTATGATTTTGGCCCATTTTCTTCAACTTCATCTCCCATCACATTGACAGGAGAAAAAACAAGCAGACATCTTAATAAAACACGCTCTCACATTATTCTGTGATTTTCTTGTGCAAGAAAATCTGTTGCCTGTCTTCCTTTAAACCCACATCTCACATATAGCAAATTCTACATATGTGAGCCCCAAAAATCTGGAAAGGAGTTAAAGAGCAGTGAGATTTCTCTAGGCAGTAAAAATGTGTCAGCTATAAAGCAAAAAGAAAGCAATTAAGTTTAAAAACTGTAAAACACAAAGAGGTCTCCAAAGTTTCACCAGTATCAAAATTCAAGTTCCACAAAAAAGAAAGCAATGAATAAAATTAAAGCTTCAGTGATGCCTATATTCAACTAAATTATAAACTAATTGTATTACTTTAAAAAGATGGCAGAAACTGCTGAAGCATCTGGTGGAAAAGCTAAGGTAGGCCTACTAACTTGTCAAACTGCATCTCTTAAAGCAGCACCATAACGCAGCTCCCACTTCTCTTAGCCACAGTCCAGAAGAGACCTGCCTAAATAGGGACCCTTGTTTTGTCAAGACAACTGGAGGCATGCCTGATTACTCCACCAGAGGCAGGCCCACAAAACTCAGTCACAGCAAATTCTGAAAAAGCACTGTCACTAGATTCCTCCTGCTCACTAATGTACTGTAAGCAGTCCTACCTGACGAGGGACTTACCAAGTAACAAGCCTGCTATCTCTAGACCCACTGCCAACCTTGAAACAAACATTCATTATAGCACCAGCCACACTGACCCAAGGTCCTAAAAATACCATACGAAACCACTAGAAACACCTGCTTCAAACCTTTACTAATAGGTGTGCCAACCACAGACTCCATTACATACTCAGCAGTAGCCACCAACATGACTCCAACCCTACTCAGTGATCCTAGGATCCAAGAAGCAGGTTTGTAAAGACTAGCAGGGTGTTTGCTCTTTGAATACACAAATAGCCAAAATGACACCAGCAAAACAAATTGATAAAGCTCCAGTGACCAAGCACAAAGTAGAAGAAATATACTACATGGAAAAGAATTCAAAACAGTCATCTTAAAGAAGCTGAATGAGATGGCAAGACAAGACAGATAAGTTAAAGAAATCAAGAAAACAATGAATGAATAAAATAGAGCCTTAAGAAATAGAAACCATTAAAAAAATCCTAGAACTAAATAAGGAATATCAAAATAGAACATTAACAGGCAGTCTCAACATCTGACACAAATATAAAGAAGAATCAGTAAGCTAGTTACAGAAGTTCATTTGAAATTAGCCTGGTAGCTGTTTCAAGCTAGTGTCGGGAAACAAGAATAAAATTAGCCAGCTAGATGAACAGAGAAAGAAAACGTAAAAGTAAAGAAAGCATACAGGACCTATGGGGTACCATCAGAAAAACAAATACACATTTTTACATTACAAATACATAAAATCTCTCAAGGAAGAAGAAAAAAAGAAAAAAGGCCGAAATAAAGAGAAGTCAACAAAATAGCAGAATAGAAGTTCCCTGTTCGTATCAAATGAACTCAAATAATAAAATACCTAAATGTAAGAGCTATAATTATAAACTTCTAAAAGGAAAACAGGGATAAACTTTTATGACCTTGGATTGGTAATCGACATATGGCATATATTTAAGGTAGTCGGTTGATTGTAAAGACACAAGCAACAAAAGAGAACAATATTCTACTTATACATTTCAACATTTTCATTACACATACAGTCAAAATGTTTTTTCCATCATTTGTAGTATGGACACTTGCCTGTTTCTGCTTTTTGCTTTTATCTATAATGCTGCGGTGAATACCTGTGTAGTTGCTTTTATTTGAACACTTAAGTTTTGTTTTGTTTTATGTCTCTGAGTGGAATTGTTTGGAGAGACAGTAACTTTGTAAAGAGCTGCTAGGTTGTTTTCTAGAGTAGTTGCACCTTTTTACATTCCCACCTCAACATTTAAAGACGTTTCTCTATATCCTAGCCAACACTTCCTGACTGTCTTTAAAATTCTCATCATCCTAGAGAGCATGAAGTGATCTTAGTTTTGATTCTCTTTGTCCTCATGAATGTTGTTTGAGCATCTTTTTGTTTACTGGCCATTTGTATACGTTTATTTTTGGACAAATGTCTATTCTGATTATTTTTCTTCTGTTATTTCTTGAGTTGCAACAGTTTTCAAAAATATGTATCTGGTTGTTGGATCCTTACATGATTTGCACATGTTTTCTCTTATACTTTTGAGTTGTCTTTTCAGTTTTGAGAGCATTCTTTGAAGCATCAAAAATTTAAGTTTTAATGGGTTCCATCCAAATTTGTCCAGAAAAGGCAATTACACAGAAGCAGAAATGAAATTAATGGTTGCTTAGCACCAAGTTCATGGAGGGACATGGAAAGATATGGTGTTTTATTTAGATATCATGAAAATGTTTCAAAATTAACTGTTGTGATGGTTGGACAACTCTATGAAAACATTAACAACTACTGAATTGTACACTCTAAATGAGTGAATTCTAAGCTATATAAATTATATGTCCATAATATTGTTACAAAAAAATCAAAATAAACTTATATTAATATATGTTTTGGAACTAAGTAGCTTTCATTTTTAATTATATTTCTTTCCTACTCAAGTAATTCATGAAAGCAAGCAACAATTTTATTTAAATTAGGGATCAACATATAGGCCTTCAAAGTCTGTGGCTAAAACAGAACTTACCCTTTACCCACACTGTAATATCTATTTAGCTAATCCTCACAGCAGTTACATCTTATGACAAAATAAATGTATTCTGAGTATGATATGCCAAAAAGAAAATCAAAACTGGCGTTGAAAATTTGTACTAACCTTCCAGTAGTCAGCCTGTAAACTGTAGTATCTCTGATAAGCAGATAATGCTGAAAAAGAAAAAAGTAATTATGAGTCAAATCATATCCCATTTAAAAATCCACTGTAAGACATGAAATACTTTAATATAAGCTGTCGAAGATGTCCGTCTATTAACTAACAATAAAAACCAAATAATCTAAATTTTATGGCTTACTAATATTTAATCAGGTATATAAAATCAGAATCAAATCTCACCCATGCACTCAAACAAACACAGTATCTTAGTAATTCCTTAAATTAATTTGACCTCCTTCAAAGACCAAAAGTAACAGCAATCTTTTAGAGGTATTCCCTACTATGATAAAGTTTTCCAATTTTTCTTCACATGCAATTCACTTTTTAGAAAGATAAAAATTCAGTCACCTAAGGTGCAAAATAACTCTTTGTGATGCTTCCCTTTACACAATCAGTATTACCTAGGCTACCACTATCTATAATTTAATTCTAAGTTAGACTTCCCTATGCCCTAAAACCTATCTAAAGGCAAAAAATGTACTCAAATCATATAAAGCAGTTGTTCCAAGCAGCCTTAAAAAAAAAGGGCACATAAAAAAAAATCACAAAATAAAAACATAAAAAATAAGTCCTATAAGCACACTGGAATGTGTGGAAACATTAATAACAGAACTAGGAAAACCCATCACTTTATCCAATAAACTCAGAATCTCTGAAAAACAGCTAAGCAATATTACATTCCTGGGGATAAGCTTTTAGAATAAAATATAACTAGCACTGAATATCACCCAAAAGTCAAAAATAAGTTGGTAAAATTTTAAAAGAAAAAATAAACTGAAAGCAGCAGAATGCCAAAAGTGGTAGACTGAATATATTATAGTATGCTGAGGATTCTGTCTTGAAGAAGCATTTTTACAAATTGCAGAAATTTTTACAATTAAACTGTAAATGTTATTTGAAATGCTTCTATTGAATTTAACCACAAAAAGTTAAGGGGTCAGGAGAAACTTACTGAGGTAAACTTGCTTTTTTCAAACAATCATAAAATGACAAGAAAGAATTTTAAAAGAACTAAATTTAATGCTTGACAGTAACATATATAAGAACCATCTTACAATATAGGTTACATTTCTATGACTAAAATATTTACTTTCAAAACAAAAAAATGTAAGGGAACAACATCAAATAAAGAAGCCTGAAAAGATCCATAGACACTTTATCTCGAAAAGCAACCTTAAAGTCTCTCCATAATTGTCTTAAGAGCACTAATCAAATGGAGAAACTTTTACATAAGAAAATCTAAGCTTTCAAGAAAAACAGTGAAAATCTGTGGCATTTTAGAAAGAACTCATTCTTTCTCACCCGAGTCCTACCCTACCCCAGCTCAGTAAGATAGGATTATTATACCTACCAAAATACAGTGTTCCCTATTACACAAACTTCTGCTTTAGGGCTAGGCTAACTCCTCTACAGATGTAGGCTACTAACATTTCCCCACTCAGCTAAGTATTGAAGAAACTATACTAAGAACAAGTGCAAATGAGAAGGCAAGAAGCTGCTTTGCTCTCCCATTCCAACATTGGTTAACAGGAAACTGTAACGCAGGTGAAGCAGACCTCAAAAACACTGATGACCAGTTGCCCTTGAACCAAATAACTCTGGGTAGATTCCATGTAGAGAGGTAAGCAGAAAAGACTAAAGACTATAGGTCATGCTCTGTGTCTGCTCCTAAAGCACACGGATCATTTCAAGAGAAGTGGCCACTATCTCAGGCTCCAGCCCTTGAAATGCAAAGGTTCAATTCTGGTAGAAAACTAGGCTTCAGATCACAGAATGCAGTAGTTTCTTTTCTAGTGTGAATTTATACATAAAAGAATTTGGAGATGTTCAAGCCCAAGTATATCATTCAAAACATGAAGGTTTAGTAGCTCCATAGCAGCAAATATCTAAAATGCAGACTGGCTAGAGGTTTTACAGAGAAAAACATGGGGAGAAAGAACCACCTGGGTTAGAAAAATCCTGAAAGGCCTTCAAAAAGTATTGTGCAAATGAGTAATGTAGGACACTGTTTAGCGTAAATACTACAAGTAACAACTATCAAAAAAAAAAAAAAAAGAGAGAAAGAGACAAAAAACAGAGAGCCTGACAAATAACATAGTAGTAAACTCCCACCATGTTACAGGTTATCTTTTTCCCTTTTATCCTACATCTGAAACTGAAGAAGCCACCATTCCAGAAGCACCAAAAACCATGAAGGCAGGCAGGCTGGTACCAATCTCCCTAACTAAAGGACCAAAGAAAAAGGCAATCAAGCAAGACAGAAAACACAATATAATCTGTCCATTCCAAACAGCACAGAAAAAAAAGTTGCCTCAAACCACCTCTCTACGCAAAGGCCAAGTAGAAAGCACTGATGTCTATCATATCGCAGGCTACCTATTGGGTTGATGTGAAAGAAAGCCAAATAGGGATCAAGAAAAGATTGAGGAAGATGAAAATCATCCATCATTATTGCTGCTGGCTGGTAACAGGGCTCATGTGTCCTCAGTTTCCTAAACTTCACATCACATGGCAGAAAGAAGCTGCTTGCACATGTTAGTGGCGTCAGGGTGTCCCAGTGGAAGTCAGCATTTTAACCACTGGCCAGTAATAAGGAAGCCTGGAACAATAAAGCAACATCAATGGAAACCATTCAGGAAGCCATAACCCTCATTTCAGTTCAACATTAACAAAAAGCCTAACACAGTGAAGACTCTAAAATTTAACATTCACCTGGCAGTAAGAGACAGCAATACCATTTACTGTGCCAGATGTAATGAAATAGCCACCTAAAACAAAAAGATTAACACAGATGCACCCGACAGCTGCAGTGGCCCACACCTGTAATCCCAGTACTTTGGGAAGCCGAGATGCACAGATCAGTTAAGGTCCGGGATTCGAGATCAGCCTGGCCAACACAGTGAAACACCATCTCAATTAAAAATACAAAAATTAACCAGGCATGGTGGCATATATCTATAGCTACGCAAGAGGCTGAAGCAGAAGAATCCCTTGAACCCACAAGGCAGAGGCTACAGTGAGCCTAGATACCCCACCTGGGCAACAGAGTGACACTGTCTCATAACATAACATAAAAACTTTGAAAACCTAGTCAAAAATCATTCACCATATCAAAAAAAAAAAAAGTCTATCAAACTGAATGAAAAAGACAGGAGAAATGTTTGAATATATGTTAAAAAAAAATTTAAACTGAAATGATAAAAGTGCTTCAAAGAGGAAAAAAAAAAAAAAGAAAATCAAGAGTATACAAACAGAAGATATAAAAGGCAAACCACATTCCCCACAGTAAAAACTCTAAAATATGTTAGAGATAGTGGACTCCCAACTGTTCCTGGGCTCTCAGCTAGGATAGTGCCACAAAACTGCTTCTAAACTCTTATCTAACAAAGGTGTGGAAGGAGACACACTATTCATAAGAAGGGCAGCAGGAGCAACAGTTCACTGAGTACATAAAAGTGCAAGAAATTGCCCATCATTCTGATTGTTACCTGCTTCCGTGAACATGACTAATAAATAAGAGTCAGGACCTCTACAATACTGTTGTGTATGGCCATGCAAGATTGGTAGCATCATTTTCCCACTGCCTGTAGAAGTATCTTATAGACTGATGGTAAGAAAACCGCTGAATGTGGAAGTATATGCTAAGAAAGCAGAGTATGCTGATGACCTCCTCCCAAAGGCACAGAAAAGCAATAATGTTCTGCATATAGCAGAGAAATGTTAAAAAGAGCTAGTGAAAGTAAACATTCAGAATTGGAGCAACCAAGATAATTAAACACAAGGGGAGTGAAAGTACAAGGCTATGTGGTCTCCTTCAGAGTAAAGGCAAATTAAGGCAAGTTAGACAAAGGTGCATAGCCCCAGTGAGGTAAGAGTAGGGATAAATAGTCACTACAATTGGAACTTAATGGATGAGCCCACTGCATGACTTATAAGTGAAGGTAAAACATGTCCATGGCTTAAGAGGTTATGTCCTGGCTTGGTTTGAGTGTGTCACTCAAAATATAAAGCATGAGTTTCAAAACATCTCAGATAAAGTCTGTCAGAAAGTCTTATTTTGCTTATTCTTCACTTCCTATTGTGTCTGACTTGTAATGTTGAATTGAAATTTTCTCTCATGCTGTGAATTTGCCATGTAAATTTTCAAATACTGTGATTGACTGAATCATTATTTCATGAAAAATATTGTATCTGAAAATTACATTTTTCAAATCTTTGTTTTTATTTTTTCCAGTACTTATCAGAAATTTTTAAAAGGACTTCTACCTGAAGAGTCTGTATCAATGATTAAATCCAGAAATTATACCCCAATTTATTTTTCTTGTAATAAATAAATGCCAGTACATAAGTAAAATAACATTACAGCAGTATTAACAAAAAAAAAGGCAGCCAGGTGTGGTGGCTTGCACCTATAATCCCAGCACTTTGAGAGGCTGAGGCAGGTAGATTACGAGGTCAGACAGAGACCATCTTGTGCAACATAGTAAAACCCTGCCTCTACTAAAAATACGAAAAAATTAGCTGGGTGTGGGTGGTGCACACCTGCAGTCCCAGTTACTTAAGAGTCTGAGGCAGGAGAATTGCTTGAACCCATGGGGCAGGAACTGCAGTGAGCTGAGATCACAGCCTGCATTACAACCTGGGCAACAGTGTGAGACTCTGTCTCAAAAGAAAAAAAAAAAAAGGCACAACAATGTAAATGTAAACTTTAGAACTTATAAATAAAACAGTCAAAATAAAGAGCTCAGCTCATACAAGCAGCAGTGCAACACAAACACAGAAACATTATTAAACTATAATACAGAAAGATTTAAAAAACTACGCAAAACTACTCAATCTAAATTAACGAGAGGAAAAAAAAAAAAAAAAAAAACTAGGGCAAAAGAAAATATGGAGCCTCAGAGATTTGAACGTTATTAACCAGAGATCTAAGTATCATCACACTCTGTAAGGAATGGAGAAAGAACCAAAGGTAAAATGAACTTGAAGATAGGTATAAAATTTCTCCAAATGAGAATGAAAAAGATGAGACATATGTGCATGCTAGTCACAAGAAAGCCCCTACACCCTTCAAAGGCCCTCAGACTAACCCAGGGAATTGCCTAGAGGTCATGCAAAGGCATTGCTCCAGAGAGGGAGGTCACTTTGAGATCAACACACTGCTAGAGCACTAAGCAACTTCAAGTAGCAAAATCAATTGTGAAGACCAACAATCTCCAATGACTCACGTTTCTGAGTATCAAAATTTCCTACAAAGCTATTGTAATCAAAACAGTATACCTAACATACTTAAGGACAGAAAGAAAGACCAATGGTAGAACAGAGCTAAGAACCTACAATAATCTTTACATATATGATCATTTGACTGTTCACAGAGTACGTAGTCCACTCTTGAATGGACAGTTCAATTTTCTCATGCAAAACAATGAGGCTGGTCCCCTGACTCACATCATATATTAAATGTCATCAATTCTTTATTAAATATAAGAGGTAAAACAAAAAAAACTGGGAGAAAATATAGATTCTTCATGTTCACGAATATGCCACAACAAAAAAGGCATGAAAACCATAAGCAACAAAAGATAAACTGAACTTGATCTAAATTAGAAACTTCTGTGCAAAGCACATTATCAATAAAGTGAAATGAAAACCTGTAAGATGGGAGAAAATATTTGCAAATCATATATTTAATCAAGGTTTATTATGAAGAATATGCCAAAAATTCCTAGAAGTCAGTAACAAAAAAACAAGCAGCTCAAAAACAAAAATACACAAATAATCTGAACAGACATTTCTCAAAGAAGATACATAAATGGCCAATGAGCACCTGAAAAGACATTCAACATCATCAGTCTTTAGGGAAATAATGCAAATCAAAACCACTATGAGACTATCACTTCACACTATAATGGTTACAATGGGGATTGTGAAAATGGTAAAAACCAAATGTTGGCAAAAAACTGGATGTCTCCTCCTTTAATGGCAGGATAGTAATAATGGGTACAGCATCTGGGGAAGGAGAGGTTTTCTTTTTCTTTTTTTTTTTTTTTTTTTAGGGTCTAATAACAAGCACTTATCTTGAAAATCCCTCTTCATTTTTCTCACTTGCTAAGTAAACCAGTGAGTTGGAGATGCTTACAATGATTTACGCTTTTTTTTTTCTTTAAGAAAGGAAAAAAGAAAGAAAAAGAGAAAGAAAGGAAAAAAAGAATGAAAAGAGACAGAAAGAGGAGGAGAAAGAGGGAGACAGAACAGGAGTCTTTGTTGCCCAGGCTAGAATGCAGTCTAAAAATGGGTATTAAAAACCTTTTTTATGCCAATAATTGTGTTTAACAATGGGGACAGGAAGGAATAAGGGAGGAAAATAACAAGCAGCCAACCAATATTTCATTTGAACCTGTGAAATGCTATGCAATTACTGAGGAGTGATTTACTTCCAATTATGTAGTCACTTTTAGAGTAGGTGTGATGTGGTACTAAGAAGAGTGTATGTTTTGTGGATTTGGGTGGAGAGATCTGTAAACGTTTATTAAGTTTATTTATACCAGGTGTGAGTTCAAGTCCTGGATATCCTTGTTAATTTTCTGTCTCATTGATCTGTCTAATATTGACAATGTGATGTTAAAGTCTCCCACTATTGTTGTGTGGGAGTCTATGTCTCTTTATAAGTTATTAAGAACTTGCCTTATGCATCTGGGTGCTCCTATATTGGGTGCATATATATTTAGGATCGTTAGCTCTTCTTGTTGCATTGATCCTTTTACCATTATGTAATGTCGTTTCTTTGCCTCTTTTGATCTTTATTGCTTTAAAGTCTATTTTACCGGATGCGATAATTCCAACTCCTGCTTTATCATTATTATTATTTGCTCTCCATTTGGTTGATAAATCTTCCTCCAACCCTTTGAGTCTTTGTGTATCCTTGCATGTGAGATGGGTCTGGATGCAGCATACCAATGGATTTTGGCTTTTTATCCAATTTGCCTGTCTGTGTCTTTTGATTGGGGCATATAGTCTATTTCAATTTAGGCTTAATATTAACATACGTGAGTTGAATACTGTCATTTAATGCTAGCTGGCTGGGTTGCCCATTAGTTGATGTAGATTCTTCATTACGTTGATGCTCTTTACCTTTTGGTATATTTTTGGAATGGCTGATACTGGTTGTTCCTTTCTATGTGTAGTGCTTCTTTCAGAAGCTCTTGTAAAGCAGGCCTGGTGGGGATGAAATCTCTGAGTACTTGCTTGTTTACAAAAGATTTTATTTTTCCTTCACTTATGAAGCTTAGTTTGGCTGGATATGAATTCTGGGTTGAAAGTTATTTTCTTTAAGGATGTTAAATATTGGCCCCCACTCTCTTCTGGCTTGTAAGGTTTCTGTTGAGGGATCTGCTGTAAGTCTGATAGGCTTCCCTTTGTGGGTAACCTGACCTTTCTCTCTGGCTGCTCTTAGCATTTTCTCCGGCTGCTCTTAGCATTTTCTCCTTCATTTCAACCCTGGTGAATATGACAATTATGTTCCTTGGGGTTGCTCTTCTTGAGGAATATCTTTGTGGTGTTCTCTGTATTGCCTAGAGTTGAATATTGTCCTGCCTTGCTAGGTTGGGAAAGTTTTCCTGAAGAATATTTTCCACCTTTGATTCATTCTCTTCGTCACATTCAGGTACACCTACCAAACGTAGATTAGGTTTTTTCACATAGTCCTGTTTCTTGGAGACTTTGCTCATTCCTTTTTACCCTAATCTTGTCTTCTCGTTTTACTTCATTGAGTTGGTCTTCGACCTCTGATATCCTTTCTTCTGCTTGATCGATTCGGCTGTTAAAACTTGTGCATACTTCGCGAAGTTCTCGTATTGTGTTTTTCAGCTCCATTAATTCATTTATATTCCTCTCTAAATTATCTATTCTCATTAGCATTTCATCAAACCTTTTTTCAAGGTTCTTAGTTTCTTTGCATTGGGTTAGAACATGTACTTTTAGCTCACAAAAGTTTCTTATTATCCACCTTCTGAAGCCTGATTCTGACAATTCATCACACTCATTCTCTCCATCAGGCCTTGTTCCCCTGCTGATGAGGAACTGCGATCCCCTGAAGGAGGAGAGGCATTCTGGTTTTGGATGTTTTCAGCCTTTTTGAGCTGCTTTCTTCCCATCTTTGTGGATTTATCCACCTGTTACCTTTGTAATTGCTGACTTTCAGATTGGGTCTCTGAGTGGACGTCCAGCTTGTTGGTAATGAGGTTATTTCTGTTTCTTTGTTTTCCTTCGGCGGACACCACTCCCCTACAGAGCTGGACCTTCCCGGGTTCAGCTATGCTTGCTGTGAAACTCTCAAATGTTAGCTTTTCCAATTGCTGCTTTTTCGTAGGGGTGGGATCAGCCGAGCCCGATCACCTGGCTCCCCGCCTCGGAGCCCCCCCCTTTTTGTTTTCTTTTCCTAGTTGAACGGTCAATTCTCCCCCAGGTGCCCCAGTCGCCGGCCGAAAAGGCGCCACGATCTATGCAATTTCTCATGTAGCTACAGCACCAGCTGAAACAGCGATGCTGAGTTTCCTGGCGCTTTTCTCTCCAGGAATCTCCTGATCTGGCTCCCCACTTCAGTCCCCCTTTTCAATCAGCTGAACGGGCAACTCTGCCTTCCCGGAGCTCCAAACACCAATTAAAAAGTCACCCAGTCCCGCATACTCCGCATTGAAAACCGTCGCGACGGGACGACAGCAAAACGGTTGCGCCAGCCAAAAGAGTCGAGCTGCGGACCCTTGGGGCTCCTCTGCTGGGAATCTCCTGGCCTGTAGGCAACAAAAATTCATCTGGAAGTCTGGTGTCCACCCACTCCCTGAGCCTTCACTGGGAGCTGCAATCCAGAGCTGTTGCTAATCGGCCGTCTTGGTTCTCTCTCCCCAAGACAGGTTTTCTCTTAAAAAATTACTTTTTTTTTTCTCCAGACATAAAAATAGCAATCCCACTTCCAGCTAACTTGTCAAAAGAACTAAAAGCCAAGTGTGGTGGCTCATGCCTGTAATCACAATATGTGAGAGGACGAGGCAGGTGGATCATCTGACTTCAGGAGTTCAAGACTAACCTGGACAACAAGGCAAAATCCTATCTCTACTTAAAACACACACGCGCGCGCGCACGCGCACACACACACACACGCGTGCAAAAATTAGCTTGGTGTGCTGGCGAGCACCCTGTAATCCTAGCTACTCAGGATGCTGCTGCAAGAGGACCACTTGAACCCAGAAGGCAGACGTTGCCATGAGCCAAAATCGTGCCACTGCATTCCAGCCTGGGCAACAACCACAACCACCACCACCACCAACAACAACAACAAAACTACTAAAAGCAGAGAGTCAAACAGATATCTGTATACCAATTTTCACAGCATATTCCCAGCAGCCAAAAGGTAGAGAGAAAAAAAAGCATTATCGAAGATGAACAGTAAACTGTGGCATTCACAGCCTGGACAACATGTTGAAACCTGGTCTCTACTAAAAATACAAAAATTAGTTTAATTATGAGGAGAACATCATACGAACCAGTTGGGGGACATTCTACAAAATACCCGAACAATACTCTTCAAAACCAGAAACGTTATCAAAAATAAGGAAACGGTGAGAAACTAGCAACAGATGAGAAAAGCATAGGAGACATGAGAACTAAATGAAATGAGCTATCCTAGTCGGACCTCTTTAAGAGAAAAATGACAGTGGACAAAAACTTTTTTTTTTTTTTTTGTGAGACAAAGTCTCGCACTGTTCCCCAGGCTGCAGTGCAGTCGCATTATCTTGGCTCACTGATACAACCACCTCCCAGGTTTAAGCGATTGCTTGAGCTCAGAAGTTTGAGACCAGTGTAGGCAATACAGTGAAAACCCCATCTCTACAAAAAAAAGCTATCCTGGTGTGGTGGTGCAGGCCTTTGGCCCCAACTACTCAGAAGGCTGATGTCGGAGGACTTCTTGAGCTAGGAAAGCAGAGATTGCAGTTAACCATGATCGTGCCACCACTTCCAGCCTGGGCAAGAGCCAAACCTTGTCTAAAAGAAAAAGGGGGTGGGGAGAGGATCGAAGATGGCCGTTTAGGAACAGCTCAGGATTGCAGCTCCCAGTGAAAGCGCAGAGGGTGAGTGGATGCAGCATTTTTATTGCCCACAGACTAGGAAATTCCCAGGCGGAGAAGCTCCACAGGTCACCAGTGTGGATGTGCCGGCTGGCGCCGCTGCTTTGCCCCACACGGCTGCTTTGTCGGTGCCCCAGAGCAGCGGTTCTCCGCACAAAATACACCGGTCCGGGTGCCCTTTTGGCTGGCGATTGGAACCACGGGGAGTAGCCCATTCGTCTGTTTAAAAAAGGGACTGAGCAGGGAACCAGGACAGTAGATTCCAGGGCAAAAAAAAAAAAGCGGCACAAACCTCAGTGCCGCTGTTTAAGCCAGCGCAGTGAGTGGCCGCAGGGGAAAACAAACGACCCCGATGCCTCTTCAACAGGCGACTGGAACACAAACTTAAAAAAGGCTCTGAGGCAGGGAGCCAGGTGATCAGGCTCAGCTGGTCCCACCCCCACAAAAGAACAGCAAACAGAAACTCTGGATTGAGAGTTTCACAGCAAGCGCAGCTGAACCCGGGACGGTCCAGCTCTGTAGGGGAGGGGCGTCCGCCATTACCGAGGCAGCCCGCCACGACGGAGGTAGTTGGCCAATGCTAAGGCAGCCCGCCGTTGCCAAGGCAACACACCATTGCTGAGGCAGCCCGCCGTTGCCAAGGCAACCCGCCACAGCTGAGAGACTCTACCTCAACAGAGGCGGGCCACCATCACCAAAGCAGTTCTAACTATACCCATATAAACAGGACTGCAGGGAAGTTCACTCAGCAGCTGGGCGGAACCCGCAGCAGCTCAGCAAAGCCTCTACAGACAGACAGTGACTAGGCTGCCTCCTTGCCGGCAGGGAAGGTCTGAAGGAAAAAAAAAAGAAGGCAGCAGCATAACGGAAACTCATAAATAAAGCCCTAAATACCAGGGACAGAGCACCTGGAAACAAAAAGCAGTTTATGACTTCTGATGCAGCAGACCTAAACGTACTTGCCCAGCAGCTGTGAATGAACAACAGAGCTCACAGCTAACCATTTGAGCTCCTATAAAGAAGAGACCATCTCCTCAAGCAGCTCCCTGAACCCTATGTATCCAAAGGGACACCTCATAAAAGAGAGATCAGACTGACATTAGGCAGGTATCCTTCTGGGACAAAGACAGCAGAAGAAGAAAAATGGTAACAACCCTTACTGTTCAGCAGCTGCTGCAGGTGAACCCCAGGCAAGCAGGGCCTGGAGTGAACCTCAGCAGACCTACAGCAGAGGGGCCAGGCTGTCAGAAGGAAAACCAAGAAACAGAAATAACCTCATCATCAACAAACAGAACGTC